>NC_061508.1:200941911-200977551 GCF_022539505.1 Lolium rigidum
TGTACAAGTTTTGCAGAGCTGTGGTGGGAAAGTTTGGCAAATACTGACTGAGGAGAGCCGGCCCGAGGAAGAGACTACAGGATCCTGGCACAAAATGCTGCGAGAGGATTTCACTGAAATGCTTGGAAAGCATCGGTGCATGCACGTGGTCATGGAAGAAGCTGCCTAATTGTTTGGCAAGTATACAAAGGTGTCATGGATATTGCGGTCTGTGGTGCTTGAGGCTGTGGCGGAATTATGACACGATGGATTTGGCATTCTTTTTTTGGGCATGGCGGGATCGCACAATGCCAATCGGCGATGTTGCGGCGGAGTTCCGGTGTTCAGCAGTCGAGACTAGTGGGAAGGGCATGCTCCACCATGCAGCTATGAGGTCAATGGCCGCCAATATACCAAAGGCTATTATCTGCCGATGGTATATATCAAAATGGGCCACTTTTGTCAAGAAAACAATCTTGAATACATCGGGTCTCAAGAATTCCCACTTTGCTACGTGGCCGTGGAGGCTTGCGGGGAAGGATGTCGAGGGCGGGCATTTGGTGTGCTTCAAGCACAATTTTCCGTGTCCGGTACCTTGCTCTAAGCTGGTCTCACGCGACCAAATGTGGGCAGTGCTGCAGGCTTGTGTGATCGTGCACAACATGATCATCGAGAGGATGACACGCAAGAATCTCATGCCAGGGAACACATGTTGGTCTCTATGAGTGTGAGGGCGACCTCTTGCAGGAGGTTGATCATGGGTTGCCCTGCCAGTTTTCGCAGGAATTTCTTCGCCGTGCACGCAGAGATCCGTGGCTGACAATGTTCATGATCAGCTTCTAAGCTGATCTCGTTGAGCATTTGTGGAGGATCAAAGGAAATGCCCGCGGTACCTTGATCTAGCCCTATTTTACATTTGTTTAGTTGTTTATATTTTTGTTGTATTTTAATTTGAAAACTATCTCTTGCAAACATATTTAGTTGCATCCAAAATACACAAATTAGAGGCAAAACAATAGCAAAAGTGTTCGGGAAAGTAGATACGTTTTGGACGTATCAGGCCGTGTTGGGACTACAAAGCCAAAGAAGGAAGATGGTGCTAGTATTGCTCTGGGACTGGTGGACAACAAGAAATAAAGCAAATGCAGGAGAATGGGTGAGGTCGACGGACCAGGTCTGCCATACGATCCAGAAGCATTGGCGAGAGTTTGATACGGAAGGGGAGAGGGTGATGTCCGAGACGCCAACGGTAAGGAATAATGACCACTCAAGCTCAGGGTGGAAGAAGCCGAGGGAGAATTTCACTAAGGTGAATTTTGATGCGGCTTTCCATCAATCAACTGAAGCTGGAGCATGGGGTTTTGTGGCGCGAACGGACGAGGGAGAATTCATAACAGCAGCAGCAGGGAAACTGAGACACCTGCATGACGCTCTGCAAGCTGAAACGGAGGCATGTGTAGCGGCAACGGAGGGAGCTGCTGCCTTGGCCTGCACAGGGTTATTTTTGAGTCCGACTCGCAGGTCCTGGTGAATGCCCTGAACTCATCTACTCATGATCTGGCGACGATTGGTGTCCTGCTACGGGAGATTAGAAGCAATTGCATTAGAGACTTTGATGTTTTTGAATTTTCTTTCACTGGTCATAATTGTAATAAAGTTGCCCATAGCCTGACAAAACATGGCGTCGAGATAGAGGACGAGTGTGTGGGGGTGGGCGGAGGATCCGCCTCAGGTTGTATCGGAATTGTTGGCCAGCGACTAGATGACCCGTTGCGCTATCGCGCAAATGGCATAATCAACTCAAAATTTAAACCATAAGTTCTATCTTATTTTAGTATCAAGAATTATGCCAGAACTTAACTACTTCGATATCTTGCAAACACGCCATTTCATTGAGATGATGCAGTAAGATATGATAATTTAGTACGATTTCACACTATTTTTTCAGCTTTTGTATAATCTCCCGTACCAAAGTTTGGTTATTGTACCTAAAGAGGTAGCATCATAAAAGAAGTATCATAGGACAATTACTAATTTCAAGAAGAATGTTTCTATTTATTGTGAGTAGCAAGAAAGAAAAGATTTGGTTCAAGATTTTAAACGCCTTAGATGATACCACGGGAACAAGAAACTACAAATAATGTTTGCCGCACGTAAAAAAATTCCAGCACTATTCTCGGATGATACAACCCATCTTACTCTACACCTTCCTCCATTCCCTCAACCCCATCTAATCCACTGACCAAGTAATCTATCGCGGCCATCCACCCCATCAGCTACGGCCACCCACGACATCAGCCACGGCCACCCACGCCATTAGCCATCCACTGCTCGCCCCAACATTTACCTAACACTTGATAGAGGATAAAACAGATTAAACATTTCAAAATTGTAAGATAATATGTTGTAATTTACGAATCAAAACATAAGACATTTAGAGGAATAGTAGGAAATCCTAAAACCCGATGCGCCACTGGCACAAAAGGCAAGACAATATTCAAGCCAAGATTTACCAACATGAGGCAATCTTTTCATACCTCGATCGCCATAGTTTCCATAATGGAGTCACAAATCAAGATTCGGTCCTGCAGGCTTTCATGAGAGAAGAAATCATCTGAAGGAGATGCTCAATGACAGATCTCTGAGATATAATAGCAACAATATATATATTGAAAATATTCGCCATTATATAATTAGAGATAGGCCATACAATGAGAAAAAAATGATAAGAGGAGATAGAGGCACTCATCTGCTGGGAGCAGAAAAACGAGTGAGGCATATGAAGCTAACCACCGTGTTCTTCCCCGACTCACAAACCTTCGCCGCTCCGCGCGTCCACCTCCACCATGGCGGCTCCCAGGCGTGCAAACTGATCATATACAGTCATGTTCACATAAATATTTCTCCAAAAAGCTGCCAGTTGCAAAAAAATGCAACCCGAGCCTAGAATAATATACCTGTTGAGTATCAATTTGTCTACGAGTGATGTCGCTCTCAACGAGATAATATCCACCTACAATACATATGTAGTATCATATTCCTTGAATATGATAAATAACCTAGTGGACAATTTTAGAAATATCGGTTGCTAGTGTACTATCAAAAAGTGCATTGATGCCTAGCGAGAAAAGTCGTGTTACTTACCGGAAGTGGGTGATTACATATAGACCCTGCACTCATAGGAGAAGTTTCACTGAAGAGTACATAACAGTAAGACATTTAATCGACCACCAGCTCCACAACCTTCAACCTTGATATCACCAACTGCATACTCAAAGCAAAAGCCCATGTATCAAGCAATAATTATTTGGGGGTAAACTTGAACCAAATGGGTATCTTTTAGGGACATCAAATCTGAAAATTCATTGGTTAAATCAATCGGCAACCTGCACCTTCCAGATTATGGCCTATATATTCAAACCTCTAGATAGCAGTAGGTATCCAAATAACACTAATTCATCAATAGGCGGCAATAAGTAATTAAGTAAGTCTGTCGTCCATAGGCTAACACGACAGGAAAACTATTGTCCACTTGCTTCATATGCCAATCATGTTAGCAGGTACACACAACAAAATTATAGACATTTGAAAGACTATTATCGACATGTGATTTTGATGTAAGGCTACTCACCGGTTCGAGCTAGCCGAATTCATAAAAGGGAACAAAAATAATTTCACTGGTTTTATCTAATAATGAGCGGGACAAAGCCTCTATAACATACACCTTCCAAGCAGCTTGAGTTCCAAACAAATACAAACTGTTTTCTCTAGTTCACATATATGCACATCACACACATAATAGTAGACTAACACCTAAAACACCATCTGTTTCATATGGCCCTCCTAAATGTTATATGTTTGCTATTAGACTAACACCTAAAATAGTTCTAAGACCACAAAATTAGAAATGAAATGAAAAAGGGACCTCACACCACAGATAACTACCAAATCCTATTTAAATCCTGAATAAAAAAGACCTTTAATATCTCATGAGCTTTATTTTTTGCTTTTTCCAGATTTCACCAACATCCAAAAGCATGTATTATACTGGTTGTTCCTATGACCTGCAAATCAGTATCTATTTTTACCTCATGTGTTTTTCTTTTGTTTTTTTAGCTACTACTGGAAGAGTTGATCCCTTGAAATAGAACCCCAAAGCACATTGCTATACAAGCACTACAGTTTCACATATGAATCAGATATTACATAGTATTCTTATGGACCAATCCTACCAGCATGAAGGATGAAAGACTCTCTTTTTTCTAGAAGTTGTATGTTTCCACTGGTAGATAAGGTGCTAACAACGTAAGGCAAAGTGTGATCACATGCATCAATATTCTTATCACCTTTTCCGATTCTATGATATATGATTAGGGTTCTAAAACGGCTACATAATTCAGAGCGACTCTATTATGATCTTCTCCATGGCATGAAACCTACTCACCACTTATCATGCCAACAAATATGACATCACAAACAGTCCATTATAAAATTTCAGAACTATAATTAGCACACTGTAGATTTCTTAAAAAGATCCATGTGAAGGTCCTGAAAAAAAATTCTAACACCACGCTAAACACAACATATTAATGTGTGTTCCAAGAAAACAAAACAAACTTCGAGAACTGATCCTTCATGGAAAAGAAATTTAGAAGAGGGGAGAACATGTGGAGTTAACCTTGGAAGAGGATTGACTCATGTTTACGTACCTAGCAGCAATCATGCCAACTTTAATCTGCAATGCGAGCTTGCTACCACTCAGGCAAATCTGCAATGCACCGAATGAGAAGATACCATGTTAACATCATACATGGTTAATCCATGATAAAGAAATTCTATGCCATATGTGGTGCTGGAAACAAAAAAAAACAAAAAAAAGAAACAAACAAACCTACAAAATAAAATGGTACGCACAAGCTCACCATAAGCAGAGTGTATTGCGCCATTGTGTATAATCTATTCCCATGAAAACCTAACCAAATAAAGGTAAGACCAGCACGTCTTCAGTGTATACCCTACGGAAGAGAACCATTCTGCAATGACACAGCGGAAGTTTTGCCTTTTGTTCAATGACACATTCAGATCAAACCTTCTGCCCGTACCATAAATGCAATAATTCATTGATATTTTTTTGAATTCAAACTAAGTCATGATGCAACAGTTTGGTACCGACTACAGTTTTAGGTTTCCAACAGAAGCCAAAGAAAAATATCTCCAACGTGCTGAAAGGGGCACTCCATACAGAAAGTCTAATCATGATATTCAAGTGCATATACATAGGAGAATGATTAGAACATAAGAAGCATTGATGTTTTGGGAAGTGTATTTAAACAAGCTTGAGGTAGCAAAATGAGTTTCATAAATCTGTTTAGATAATGTTTAGAGAGGAAAATATTTTTGGTTGCAAATGCGGAAAGAACAAGAAACACATGAAGCTGCTATTACCCATTTGCCAAATTTGGGACGCAGTCTGTAGCTATTGTCTCGGCAGAAATGGAACTGTAGAGGTACTGCTACATGTCATTTATCAAAGGCTATGCTCATGAAATATAGCAGTGAAGTGTATCAGACACAAAGCAAGAAACTTATATCACCCTAAGTACCTCATGAGCACATAATTGTTTTATTGACTCAATGACTGAACTCAAGCTAACAAAAAAGGTAGCTTGTTAGCAAATCTAGCAACAAAGAAAAAATAGGCAATTCGAAGGTATATAATCCACATGTCTCTAAATAGAGGTCAATTTCAGATTGATGTTCAATCCTTTTGAAACTTTTACCACTAATACTAAAATATTAAAAAATAGATTTGCTTAACAAAATAAATTCGTGTGATTTGCCTTTCCATGGCTATTTCCCTTGTACTAAACCTCTGCCAAACAAACAATGAACATCAAAGGCACTTGACACAAATCATTGTTAGAGAAAAGTCACAAGTAAAGAAAGAAAAAAAATCACATTATAGAGCACTTGTATTTCTTCGATGGAGAGGTTTGAGTATGGATCAATGGAAAGAACCAAGAAGGAACTTTGATAGGGACCTTTTTTTGCAAAGATGACTATCAAGTGACACACCATCTGCTGCCCTCCGGCGTGTGCATGCCTTGGCTTCGTGCATTTCCCAGAGACAGGCTCTACAAAAGCTTGTTTAAAGACACCCGGTTTGGAAAGGCACACACATTTCTCTGCAACCTGGAAGCTTGAAGAGGGTTAACTTAAACAGTGACCTAACTTGCTATGAATTTTATACCACTGATTGAAAATAATTGATAGAACGATCATATATCCGTTCACATTTGAAAGCTCCTGAAATAAGACATAAATATTCAAAGGGCCCATGGAACATGAGCACCTGATACTATTTTTTGCCAGAAAACTTGGCCAAATGACAAGCTAAGAAGAGGAAAAACATTCAGAGACACGTATCAGATAACAGAGCTATCTATCCATGTGGCAGAGACATCTCTTTTAAATACTGGCAGCCAAGATATAGATATCATAACCTAGTTAACCTACTGGCAGCCAAGCCAAACCTTCAGAAACCAAAGGAAGAAAAGCTTTTTGACCATAGTTTTTCTCTAGCTTTGTTCTATTATACCTTTTCCCACATAACTCATGTTTGCATTAGCACAGTCATGATATGAAAATGCAGAAACAAACTTGATTGTGTTCATAGATGAAGAAAATAAGCACCTTCACCAAATTATCCCGCTAGATTTTCTCTTTGCTTTTTTGTCAAACCATACAATTAGGAAATCAAAAAGTGAGAGAGAAAGAGGAGTACATAACAGATAACAGAGGGCGCTAATGATGCTAATGTCATGGGTCATTAGAGCGCCATGGTTAAGCAACAATAGATAACTACTACTCGCCCCAAACCTTTGCATCGAATTCAGCATACAAGGCTTGATATGGTGATTCGCGATGGTGCAGTGACAACTGTAGAGACGTGACGATAAAACGAAAACCCCTAAAACAAGAACTCCAAATACTTCAGGACAATACAATACACAAAATAGTAGATTGCATGGTACAGTAAACTGAATTATTATAGCAATAATACCTTGCTTTCACCCATGCTCACGTCTATCAGAAGCAAAGCGCTAAAAAGGGGCTGGAAATCCGTTCAGTAAATTACGTGAATTTTTCCAGTCTGCAACTATTGGAAGCTGATTAACTGTAGAGCATCAGTGCAAACATCCTGGCTTCTTGTCACAGCTGAAAAGATCTTAATGTTGTATAAATTGATTCCATCATGAAATGTACACATGGAGCGAAAACCCGTGCTAAGAACATTAAATGCCACAAGAATAGCGTATTAGATACCAAAAGATGGCGTCAGGCTCATCAAAGGTCACATTCATATTGATCATTACCTGAACAATAACATCTGAATCAGTTTGGTGGTACAAAGAACTTTGCAAATCATCAGGAACATATTTGGTTATTTGTAGAATTGGAACATTTCTTCAGTAATATAGCTTCCATGTCAAAAAAATCAAACTACTAAAACATCAATTATCCAAGCGTCAGTAGTACAAATGATAACAACTTAAATCGGGAATTTTACATAACACTCACCAACAACGAACTGAGACATTGCCAAAAAGCCCCATCCAACACTTCCTTCCTCCGGTTGTACATGACGCCCTCGCCTGCCAAAATCGCCCCATTTACCATCAATCTCCTTGATATCTACATCGCCAAAAATTCACCCTCCTCCAAGGCTCCAACACAAGAATTTGAGCAAGTAATGGTCACCTCCTACCTCCAAATCACCTTCCTGTGACTTTTCTCTTTGCTCAAATCCATGCCAAAGCTGCAAAAACAGCAGCAAATCATCATCAACATCAAGAGTTTTAATGCGCTGAATAGCAGACTGACCAAATCGATTCATGAATCTAAATATATATGAAGAATGTGGCCAGAAAAATTAACAAAAATCCATCCAGAGAAGCACAGAGTGAGGAAAAAGTTACCAATTCGTCATGCACATACAGGTCCTAGAGATAAACATCTGAATCGATCGAGCCGGCCACTTCAATCAAAGTCCACAAAAAGAACTCACACAACAAAGTTATGTTTCAAGAAGAAGAAAAAATAAGGAAAACCATGGATTAATTGTAAATTGTATTTTCCATCATGACAGAGCACAGGAAAAAAAAATGATCACTATCCTGCAGGTGCTTGGGCACACATGGGAAGGTTCAGTAGATTACAGTGAGTTGGAACTAATCAAGAAACAATTAAGGGGCAATTTTACATTTACTGATGACAAACAGATTTAGCACATCACATGAGGAAACACAAATTTAGCAAGGGAAAATGCAGTCGAACCAATTTCTAGCAGAACTGCCATTCAGCACACTGGGTATTATGAACAGAGCAACCAATTGAACACCTAAAATGTGAGATTGGGTTAGTTCAGCACAAAACATCAAGCCATCAGCTCCATCAAATTTCCAAGAAATATTCCAATCATCCAAGCAGTACTGTTATCAGTAACGAAACAACCACGCAATGCCATCAGAAATCATCACGACAACCAAACGACTTCCAGTGTCACTCACCATGGCAAGCGCCATGAAGCCGTACGTCGCTAAGCACCATCGCGGAGGCGGGCGATGGCCTCGCGGATCTTGACGCTCACGCTCATGGCGGACATGGTGACGGAGGTGGCGTCCGACCGGGTCGGCGTGCCGCCGCCTGGCCGGGTAGTTGGCGTGCTGTCGTCGTGGCAGTGGCGCGAGTGCGAGCGGTCGAAGCAGGAGTACGGCGAGAGCGGCTGCAAGAAGGTGCGGAGGCCATGGATGATGTAGCGGGCGTCGTTGTAGACCTCGGGGTGGGAAATCTCGACGCCTTCCACGAAGAGCCTGGCGTGGTGGACGGAGAACGTGCCCCTGACGGTGGCGACGTTGAGGCAGAGGTTGAGGGAGGCCGAGGGGATCTTGGTGGTGGGGCTGGCGGCGAGCTCGGAGTACGGGTAGTAGCCGAGGGCGATGTGCTCCGGGAGGACGCGGCGGCGCGAGCGAGAACGGGCACGAGGTGCGGAGGAGACGTGCTGGAGCCGCGAAGACGGTGATCGGTCCGTGCCACCTCGCGAGCGACGGCAAGTTGGGGTGGAGCGTCGCCGACGCGGCCATCTCGTTGTACCCCGGCGCCGGCCTCTCTTGCCTTGGAACCGCCCGAACCCACAAGCACCTGGTCGTACGCCCGGATCTCGGTCGGAGGTAGAACTCGTCGCCCATCTACGAGCCGCCAACCGCGGCGTGGAGATGAAGGAGACCACCTGCCGGGGCTGGCGCGCGCCGTCTTCCCTTGCCCCGTCCGGCCGCCGCCTTCCACCGCGCCGTCCGGCCCGCCGTCGTCGCTAGGCGCGCGAGCCCTGCCGCTGCCGGCTCCGCGTCCGGCCGTCTCCGTCACTCGAGCGCCGCTCCCGTGGATTAGGGAAGGAGGAGAGGACGAGGTGGGGATTGGACGAGGAGCAAAGGAGGATGTGATGGGGAGGAGCGGAAGCGGGATTGGGGAGGAGGAAGGAGGCGGCCGATTGGGGACGGGTGCGAAGAAAGCTAGGGTTTTCACCCGATCGAAAATGAAAGCGAAATAAGGCGACGCGAACGAGCACGTTTACTGTGTGTCCGTTGGCCGGACCCGCACACGCTCCGGCCCGGCCGTCATGCACGCAGCAGCAGAAGCAACTGGTTAAAAAAAGTAAGCGCATCCGACGGCTGTGGTAGAAAGTGGGAACCAGATTTTACTGTAGAGGTCAAAACGTGCGATCCAGATTGATTTGCCCCTCTCAGACCCCCTGGCTGGCTGGGTAGTGTTGTAACATTTATAGGAAGAATATTGCTGCGCTTCCTGGTTAATGGATTACCCATTTCCCCGTTTAAAAAAAAAACTCTCAACCAAATTGCCCATTCCCCATCCTTAACTTCGTAAACACGCTGTGAGGTACTCCCGGCCGAGAGAAACCCCCGCCCAAGCCCAAACCTTCCAAAGAAAATGGCGCCCTCACGCAAATCGCCCACCGCCGCCGCCACCGCTGATGGTGGCGTCGAGGAGAACGCGATGGCCATCCTCGACACCTTCGGTATCAAGGATTCCCGCGACCTCCACGACGACCGTACGCACCACGTCTCCCTCCTTCTTCTCCCCCCGCCCCCCAATACTTTCTAGGTCTCGTTCCCGTCCGCCGATGCCGGCGCTAACGTGTTGCCTCCATCTACGTAGGAACCGCCTTCTTCGAGGCCGTGCGCTCCGCCTGCCTGGCCGGCGACAGCCCCTCGCCCCCCTCTTGGTATGGACCCCATCCCTGCCTGGCCACTGACTGAATATTGTGTCCAGTATCTATCTGACAAGTATATTCTGAGTTTATAAATTAATTAACTTTGTTCTTTCTGAACATGACATGGGCATCTACTTATGCAAATCTTGTACTTCTGGAAGGAGAATGCACAATGCTGTCTTTCAGATTCTTCAAAGCAGCAGCTCTTTGGAGGTCACCATCGCAAGTTTTCATCTCTTAATAGAGCTGGACAAGGTGAAGCTTCTCTATCCCTTTCTCTCACTTCCTGCCACTTTTGTTCAAGTTGAGTGTCCCTTGTCCCTCCACTCCCAATGCGGAGATAAATGCTGGATACTATATTAACGACTCCCATCCATACCACAACCACACAATTTGACATTTTTTTTGTGCAGTACCATGACTAATATTCAGTTAACAGCTGAAGAATTTTTTTTTCAGTACAATGACAATTATTCACTTAACAAGTCAAGCATTTGTACACTGACATACCGCTAAGCTACATTATTTTTTAAAACCTATATGCTATTGAGTATATTGTCATTTAATGATTCATCTCACCTCATGTGCTTTTGATGATAACTTTCAGCACTATCCAAGAACTTATTTGACAAATTCTGGTCCTCACCAAGCTTTAGTTATTGTTGAAGAGGTAAGAAGATGGTAATATTTTGAGCAGATGCTTTTTCAGCAATTTATGTACCGTTATCAGTTTTATACTTCTATTGTATTTTAAGATATGACATGCATGAATACTTTCCCATTCTCCAGTCATGGTCACCGTTTCTCCCTGACATTAATGTTGCTCGCGGCGAGATTGGGGGAAACACCAGTCGCAAAGATCACCTCTTTGATCCTTTGGTAAGCTAGCGTTAATGTGTTACATATTATCTACTTATGCTGTTATTCGTATATGTAATATTTACCAGCACATGGAACTCAAGTAATCAAGTGGCTAGAAATAAAGAAGTAAGAGAACAAGTGTAAAGCCTTACAGGATAACCCACCCCTGCCCTAAAACATGAAGTCAGCAGCAAAAAGATCAAGATGATTATTTAATCAGCGGGAAGAAGATCAAGCTGATTATTTAATCAGCAGGAAAATATAAATGCTAAGTAGGAATTAGGAAGTAGAGTTGCCAACTTGCCATTTAGTCTGATTTATTTTGGATTACTACTCCCTCTGGTCCTATAAAAAAACCAAGGATAGAGTCAATCTTTAATTTTTTTACCACTAATATCATTACACATATTTAGATTGAACACTTGAAAAGCATACATGAGAATGTCTCAAACAGTACCTTCTCACAGTATACAATTTGTATTATACAATAAGTTATAATATAAATTAATGATCAAAGTTGTCTTTTGAAGGCCGTGTCAATATTCAAAATGATAGCTTTTAAAGGACTCGAGGGAGTATCTGTTGGATGTTAAAAACTAATTGGCAATATTTATCATAATATTTGCCTTTCCTGATTTTTCTGTGTCCTGAAGTATCTAATTCAATTTTACCCTTCTGAAGAGATTTGGGTTACTGATCGAGGACATGGTTGAAGCAGCTAATGATACAAGTACTAATAATCGACTTAAGGTAATTACTGATGGTTTCTAACTTCTGAGAACAGTAAGAGCTCCACTTTTCAACTCTCAACTCCTATATAAGTCCACTTCTATGGCCACCGTCCATTTTGCACCCCAGGTGTTCTCGCCAGATGTGGATGCCACATGTATGCCACATAACTACCATGCCATCAAACAGATGAGTTCACGTTGACTGGATGTATATACTTTGGATTAAAACCACACTGAGTCCCCACTACTCATCCTGTCCAGCGTCCAAACTCTGTTCTCTCTGTTTGCTATTTTGTTTTATGGCATGGTAGTGATGTGGCTAACTTCATTTGAACCGAAATCACATGTGAAACTGCCCGAGGTTGTAAAGTGGACGGTTTGAGTAGTTCGAGATAGCTACTCAGACGATTCTCGAGTTCAGCGTTGAAAAATTGACTTGCTTCAAGAATATATGTACCATATGCTTGGCCATTAATGTCTTGTTCTTCACTTAAGTATCTTGAATGTGGTCCGTTATCTCTCTGATTGTTAATATCACCTTGTTTGGTTTATTTATCGAAGTAATTAGTCAATTCAAGAAAGGGTATTGTGGACATAAAGGAGTGTGCAGAATGTCCAGTTGTGCACATAAAATTGGTGGTTGATCATCTGCTCTGCTCTAGATATTTTATTGGTCCATGATCTTCAAATGATGGGAGTAATTTGACTGGAAATATCTGTCTACAGGACAATGGAAATGAGTGACATTTAATAATGAAAGGTCTACCACTGAATCTGCTACATTAGGAAACATGTAATATGCCTGAAGGAGGTAACCTTGTGTGATGATGAAGTAATTCGATTTACCCCTAAATCAAGGCAACTATATTTTATATTGTTATGTACATGACATGTAATGCAGTATGTTGTGCCATTGTTTATACCCCCTCTGTTGATCTTCCATAAAATGTCCAAGCATTTCAAGATCCAAATTTTGTAACTATTAGCAACAAGCGAAGTGTATATATTTTTGGTGCCACCAAAATGTTACCATTCAGTTTATATTTGAATGTATATTCATATGATCACGATTTTGTAGTTATACCTTGAATTAGGAAGAATTACACACAGGGTTCTTGTGTTCTATTATCACATCCCCTGGCAGTACTGTAGAAAGAAAATATATGTATTTATAGTTTTTTTTTCGTCTGTCATTGAGGTTTGAAGTTTGTTCTTGTTTTGTATTTTAGCGTATAGAGAACATGGTGCTGTTCCAGTATCTCGTTAGCACACTGGAGGCTGATTTTGTACCTCGTAATATTGCATACAAAGGTAAAGTACTCCTGAACTTAACTAATTTAGTATGCCTTTGTACAAGATAAGATATTCTTATTATTCTTCTGATTTTGTTACAGAGTCATTAGACTGGGTGGTTATCAGGGAATCTCTTTTAAGTGTGCTTCTGGTACGACCCACATCCATCACGTACCGATAATATCTTAGTTATCTGGTCTATATCTTTGCATAGTATTTTATTTTCTCGCCATATTTTGTTGAAGAAAGGTTTTACTGGGACATGGTTGCAGTTATGTGAAAGTAATTTTGTGTTGTTAACAGAGATCACGAAACCTGGTATTCAAATCGTTTGTCAAGAACTGCATATCCCTTCTGAACCAACATCAAAGAGAAGTTGAAGCTAAGATATCTTTTGAATCAGCACCTGATTCAGATTCTTCCTTAACCTTTTCATTGCTTGAATTCGAAAGAGAAGCACTTTTGTCTGTCAAAAAACTTTTCATTATGGTGCGTTATATCATAGAGTACTTTTATCATACAGATTCCTTGCATAAAGAATAGGTTCTAACAATTTCAATTTTTTGCAGGTTATAAACCTTGACTTGATTAGAAAAGAAGCAGACAAATTAAGCCAGACTTCAAGAGCTGATGGTTCCAGGTCAGTTCTGATATCATTTCCTTAAAGATGTGGCCTCTGTTAGTGTCTGACATTCCATTTCTCTCTTTGTAGGAATCCTATCTTGGAAGTTATTTTAGATGAGCTACCTTACAACACAATCAACTTATCCCCATTTCTTTTGGTAACTGCAAACCATTGCACCCTTTTGGCATCTTACTCATTTTTTATCGTACCTTATAGTGCTGAGTTTACACGAGGAACTGAATCGGTGGTGCTCTAAAGCTTGTAAACCCTCTCAAAGTTCATAGAAGAGTCTAAAGCTTACAAGTTTACATTTTATTGCATGTTGCGTGCTTCATGCCAACTAATTATAGAAAAGAAAGACCACACATTAAATTGAATAGATGACTGACTGGAAATGTAATCTGTTGGCTCCTTCCTTTCAAAACAATAACAAAAATCAAGAATTATGCCTGTTAATGTCCTTGAGAAAAAATAGAATCTCCCTGTTAAGTCATCCAAAGGAGGTTAAAATAAGGCAATCATTCTTGCTGGATGCCATTGCCATTGTGATTCTTGATACAGACTATTTTGATTTGATTGCTTTGCATGCACTCTAAACTTCTACAAAAAGGTACAGTGCATACATAACTGTACTTTCCATGTTCTTGAATCTGTTTTGTTCCTTCGCAACAAGTTCTCGTTTTGTGTGATTCCTGGCTTCATGGGTAGGCCCTAAATAGTTACATCAGCGATCAGTAGTTACTGCTGGAGCTGTTCCGCCTTACGTTAAACATTAGAAAATAGGAAAATCGTAATATATATCAATATATGTACACAAAATAAGTCACATTGGACAAATCTGAACATTGCAATGAGTCCTAGCTGGGTTTGATGGTTTAGCTGTTGAGGGATACTACCACTATTAGGTAGTGCTCATCTGCCCGACATGCCTATAAGCAAGAAATAAATAAATGTGAAGAACTAACAAGTCAAGAACTGAACACAAATCAATGTGAGATGCTGACAACTGGAAAGAGAAGATGCATAGGTTAGAGGTGTTAATGTATTGCCTGGCTCTCCAAGTTGATGATTAAGCAGCTACCTATGTTAGTGTTTCTGGTCTTCACGTCTTTCTGCATGTAAAACGGCGTTCTTTGGTGTTTTTTATATAGAGGAAGAACACAGAGAAGGCGTAAAATTTTGAAAAGCCAAAACCAAACAAAAATCGAAAAAGTCTATCCTAACAAAAGCAAAACTTAAGCAAAACAGAAACCTAAACTATCTACAAAATGGAAAAATAAGAGAGGAATGTAACCTAAGCTAAGTTATATACTATGACCAGAAGGTCTGGGGGGCTTGAATGCTGTGGCAGTCTCCTAAGAGCAACTCTGACAGATCCCTTAAAACGCCGCCCCTTAAAATGCGTATAAGGGCTGCAGTAAAAGTTTGGGTGAACTCGGTGTAGGTCCGGCGAGTCCAGCAGCGGAAGGGCGCCAGCGGGAGCTGAAATTTCCCTCCCACAAAAAATCTGGTTTATGGGAATCATTAAAATTAGCCCCAGAAACTGGTAATCCGAGGTTTTCGGGTGTCGATTTATGGGGCACTTTTTAAACTTTTAAGTTTTAGCTAATAGAAGGGATCCATTTGGGTTGTTTTCTTCAGCCAAAACCCTAAAAAAGCGTTTATTTTAAGGGCCAGGGTGATATAAGGGATCTGTTGGAGTTGCTCTAAGGGCCTCGGCGCCTGCCAGTCTCCATTACTCAATAGGTGTGCCTTGTTGTTTTGGCTCATTGTCATTTATATGGAATAGCTGTGCTGTATCTAGCTACAAGTTAAGTGAAACAGCACTGCTACTTGGCGCAATTGCTGCCATAGCTGCGTTAGCGGAGCTCCATGCATGCGATAGCTAACTACTTCAAACATTGCTTCGCAACTGAACTGTTTGCCAATAATAGCTAGTGAATTAATGATTTATTCATTAAATGTGTCAGGCTTTCACGGAATGGAAGTGGAAACTGGAGATTATTTTGCAGTACTTTTTAAGATATTATGGCAAGGTATGTTAATTTTTTTTCTATAATCACCTGAATTGCTGCAAAAAACCTTGTGCAACTTCAGAAATACCCCTTTACGAGACAATGATTGTTGTTTAGTATACATGCCCATGAAAATTGCTGTATCAACTATCAAGCAAATGTTGGTGAGAAATGCTTCTCTCCCGGGCACGGGGCCACCTTCTCTCTCCTCCTTTTGCTTATTTTTTTTACAGTTTTATATTCCCTCTCACCCATACTACTACATCTATTTGTAAAACTTAAAATCTCCACAGATTTTGAATCGCAAACTTAATTTTCGAACCTTTTAAATATTTGAGTTACTAGTGAAGGGGGCTTAGAATGACACCAATATTAAATATTTTTAACAGTTTTTGAAATCCTACTTTTGAAACTTAATGAAACATGTTGTTACTTCGTGAAACTTGGTGAAAATTTTCTTTGAAACATTTTGTTTCACTATGTTTCAAACTAGGTTCATCAAAGTTAGAAAATATTTGGCAATTATCTTAGAGTCTAATTTGAGACACAATTTTTTGTATCTAGTTTCATTGAGTTTTATTGTTTATCATCATGTTTAAATATGTTTCAAAATTCAAATTTTGAATTTTATCAAAAGTACCCTTTTTAGGTTTCTTTAAAAGACATAATTGAAAGAAATACACTGATTAAAACGGAATGTTAGTCTGATATATATTTCAATAGATATGTGTCTTGTAAGTTCAACACTAGAAATTAAATCCATGTACTAAATAATAACAGAGAGAGTACAAGTGTAGGGTAGCCGGGTAGGGTACATGCAAAGATTCTTTTGATGTGTGAATCTCAAAGCAAAGATGAAGCAACCAAAGGCAGCTACATGCATGGGACATCCTGTGCACGGTACTTATGCTGCTCTCTTATGTTGGTACCCAGTGTCGCTCTCCAGCCGATACAGTTTTACCTGTCTCTTTGATAGTCTCTCCAATATAGAACGTTCGACCCAAATCATCTCTTGATCAGCATTATCTGGATTAGAGACTGGTTTATTCTATTCATTACATAGGACTCGAAGATTTTACCTGTAATTTCAAATTGAGTTCTCAGGTAAATAAAATACCATTCTAAAAAATTCTACAGGAGTTACCTTGATTCTGGTCACAACCAAAATTAATTGCAACGCTGAACCAGCATTTTTGTTTCTCACAGCTAGGTAATTAGGCTAAGATTTGCAGAGTTGTCCGCAACACTTGTAAGATCTGTATTTAGAGAAATACTGTCGCGAACACACTTGATTTCAAACTAACTTACTTTCTGGTAAATAGCATGCCCACGGAATATCCCATTACAACCTTTTCAATGACCTCCATTGCCTAGTTCCCTAGGTTGCTCTTTGCGATGTTATTTGAAAGTCTACCATGATTGAATTATCACAGTCCTGTAAATAGGAAACTCAGGAGTTAGTTGACCTATAGGCCCGGTTCGGCAACACACCACTTCGAGGGATTCCTTTGCTCTGCTCCGCTCCTAACGATTTCCGTTCTGCGAATCGAGACGAGGGATCCATCAGCGTTCGGGCCGCTCGGCTCCGTGACAGCATGGGCTGCCAGCCCATTCCATCCATATACAGCCTGTTAGGACGGGTGAAGCCGATCCAGACTGGCAGCTTGGTCACCATAAAAAAAACTGGTAGCTTGGCATAGGGCGGCGGGGAGCTCCTGGTCACGGGAAGGTCCTCACGGGTAGCAAGCTGTTCTGCTACAGGCAGCGGTGGCGAGCTCCTGACTGGTCGCCGTTTATCGATTCGGGTTGGGCGACATGTGGGTGATAAGCCGCATGCGTGAATCAAGCAGCGGGAAGGTCGCGGCGGCCCTGGCGAACTAGTCACGGCGGCGGCGAGCTCCTAGATGTGTCCTCGAGTTAGGCTTCGATAAGGACCGTGTGAGTATAAATCGGAGGCTTAGGGCGTGAAACAGGCGGCAAGGAGATTGATTCGGAGGCGGACTGTGTGAATCGGCCGACGGCCCGACGAATTTCAAGGTGGCTTGGCGACGCTCGGCCTCACAGACGAAGCTCCAGGAGAACACGATGGATAGGAGAGGGACGATAGACCTATAGCTTGAAGCTGTACCGTTTCGGTCACTTGGCGGTGGCAGTCAGTCGTAATTTTAAACTGCTCCGCATTTTGCTGAAATGAGGATCCGGAAATACGTCGGTCCGCAGAATTACACAATAGCCCGCTCTGCTCCAACGCTTCAGCTCCGCAGATTTTGTGCGTTCGGGGCAGCTCCGCGCGCTCCAGCAGCAAAGTTGGGAGCCGGAGCGTTTCCGAACAGGCCCATAATAATGGTAGTTTTAGACACGTTGATAGAAGTTACAAGTGCAGACCAGTTTAGATGTCAATTAAAAAGGATGTCATTTGGTAAGGTTAACATTTTTGAGACCGATATCAAGTATGAACTGATAGGGGCTCATCTTATGTGTGCATGGAGTTAGAATGACATCTGTACTAGAAATAATTGTTAAACTTTAATATTGGAATGCTAATTTGTTGATTCTCCTCATTATATCGTACACATGAAAGGTTTTACATATGTTACTTTTGTGACCAAAGCAAAATCATGAATGATATTACTGCCTTTTTTTTTGTTTATAGCCTGCAGTCCGTACTCGGAGATCAGATGATACCCAACAAGATTTGACAGTGGAAAATGTTCTGAGTTTGTTTTCAACGGCCGCAAGCGCAAAAGCTATGGCCAAGAAGATGTTTCCAGAAGTTGCCCAGCTTCTCCTAGCACATGCATATCAGGCTAGTGAATTAAATGCTGCTCCTGATTTTCTACAAAATAAAGTGTGCTTTGGGTTCCTTGCTAGGTTACTTATTAATATATTATCACGACTATGGATTTTTTTTGTTCTATTCCCTAACACTTTTTCTTTCTAGATATGGACAGAGGTGACTATCTTATTTTTTACCTGAGAATATAATTTCTTGGTCAATCTTTTGGACACTAGACAGGCAGTAAGCACCTGTGTGTTTAAGTCTAGAATAGTTTTTTTGTGGCGTGGAGGGGTTAGGGTGTTGATAAGCATAAGTAGTTGCACAATGATACATGTTCAACTTTATAGAGTGTAATTCCCTGGTTATTTTCGAGCCAGGGGTAATTGCATGGTTTCATTCATTCATTCATTCATTCATCAATCCATCCACTAATTGTTCAAATCCAGCCAGATATGCCTTGCTGTTTCAGCTTGAAAATATCTAGAGCATATTCCTTTTTTTTGTTTAACTGAAGAGCATGATAGTATCGTTATTAAGAAACTTGAACAAGAAGCATTTTAGATCTCTGTGTTCAATGTTCCTGCCCCTGATGTTCTTTGATATTCTTCTGGTTATAGCAATCTGCCCTTTGGGTTGTAATTTAGTCAATTTCCATATTTTCTTCAGGCCTGCTTGTCTATTCAAGTTGATTCTAGCAAAGCTGATGATGCAACAAAGATGATCGGAGCGACTCTCCTCGAGATATCTTGCAAGTTTGTGTCCGCTTTCCAGAATCTGAGAGAATGTAACACGTGAGTATATTTTGTTGTTTTCATATCGTAGTGGCAACCATGTTTCGAGCACGGTCAAGATCCAGCAGACTTATTGATTTCTGGTGGTACCGTCTCTGCATTCATGGAGCCGGTGATCAGTATGAAAAATTTACGCGAAGTTCCTATTGTATTTACTAATTTTTGTATACCGTCTCTGCAGGGACATTGAGATTTCGCAGTTTGAGAAAGAAGCTTTGTTTACCGCCGCAACGCTGACTAGGAAGCTGCAGAATGAGTAGGGATAAGGGACTTGTGAGGCTATACGGATGAGATTAGATGGTTTATCTTAAAAGAATGATGGTATGATCTTTTGGCTTTTGAATTCTCATCTGCCTATGTATATATTGCGGTAGTGTCTGAACGAATTGTAACGAAGTGATGCAACTGTTTTTTTTTTTGGTTCTAGAGAAGGGAAGTTCCATTATCTTTGGACTATCCACCAACTAAGTTGCATTTAGCCAAATTATTGTAAATGTTGTACTAAATCAGTTGGATCCAGTCAGTGACCAGACAGACCACCAGTGTCTTGATATGTTACGACATTCCCATGCGGAACAAGCTGCCAAAAAAATAATGGGTGCATATTTGCACACCATGTACTGATCTAGCTCCACCATCTGCTGTGGTCGCAACGTGATCCTTGGATTGGTCTGCTCACATCCACTGACAGCGGCAAACCACTGCCTCTAGCTGGTCATAGGGTTTTGTGATGAGCAAATCTATATAAAATCTTCCAAAATTCCTATGATCCAAAAGGCCCTTGATACCTTCACCATTCCTATGATCCAAACTACATTGAACTAAAACCACAATGGATTCAATGGAGTACAGAATCCATATATGATCCAAAAGGCCCTTAACCCCTTCACCACTTTCCGTTGGGCCCAACAAATGTGACAATAGGTTCTCTCCTGCCCATCTTAGCCCAACAGCTCATACTAGCAGGACGCTTAATCTCCCACCTCCGACCTATTTAACTCGCCCTGGCCCCTACCCTAGGTAACCGGAGTCGCCAGTCCAGCACCGTTCGCCGCCACATCGCCACCATGCGCCGCGGCCGTTCGCCGCTCCTCTTCAGCGTCTCCAAGTTCAATATTTAACCACTTCATTGCTCGCGTTGTCTCATCCCCTGCCAAAACGAAGAGAGCAAAACCCCCTCCACAAATCTCACAAGCTCCGAACCCAAGAAATTCGATCAGCCATGGCGACTGTATGCTGGTCCTCGCTCCCGTTCGATCTCGTCGACCGCATCGCCGGGCGCTTTCTGGACACCGCCGACCTGGACTGCTACATGGCCTTCCGCGCGGTGTGCCGCAACTGGCGCTCCGCCACGGCCGACCCCAGGAACACCCTTGACCACCGCTTCCGCCCGCACAACTGGATCATGCTCGACTACCCGTCCCACGGGGAGGACGCCCGCCTACTGGTGAACACCGCCTCCGGCCGCTTCCACGGCAGGAACATGCCGCTGCTCCGCAAGTACTACGTTGTGTCTGTCACCACCGACGGCCTCCTCGTTCTGACAGCCCGCGACCCCCCTTATGTCGCGTCCGTCCTCAACCCGTTCACGGGCTATATGGTTCGGTTCGCGGCGCGCATGCGTCCACGTGTCGTCGCGGCGGCCGTCTCCGGTTCCTCTCCGCCGTACCTCGTCATCTACTGTAACGATTCTCAGAAGCTGTACAGGGCTAACCCTGAGAGCGAAAGCTTCGTGAGGTACAAGAAGAAGTACGCCTACCCTTTGGTCAGGAAAGCTGTCAAAGGTTGTGTCGCCATCGACGGCCACCAGGGGCTGCTGCCACCGCTTCCAGCTGCGGTGGCCACCAAGCTTGCTGATCTGATGACGCCAGTCGTTCTCCAAGGGCCTGATGAGGAGAACCTCGCTTCTTGGAAGCTTTGTTTCCTGGTGGAATCCGCCGGAGAAACGCTGGTGGTCTTCAAGCTTGAGGATCGCGTGGAGGTTTTCAAGATGCAAATTACGGGCGGAGACACTAGGCTTGAACGAGTGCAGAGCATTGGCAGCCGTGCCATCTTTATCGGCGGTGTTGGTAGGTGCCTCTCCCTCGACGCCGATAAGTTCCCGTCCGTTGAAGCCAATTGCATATACTTCACGGGTCGTCTGGCCTCGTCATCCATTGACATGTATCACCTGAAGGACGGGCAACAAGGTCAGAGTGTCGGCGCAAGTGAACTGGAAACATCCGTCGACCTGCCCGCCTTTGTGTGTAATCCTTTGAATGCGCATCCTTTCACCATGGTTCTGCTGCTCTCCCTCTACACTTTAAACAGTCAGGCTGGCCAAGTGTCGCAGGTATTAGAATGTGAAGATGAAATTCTTGAGGATCTCCGGACTGGTAGAATGACCATTTCCGACCTTCTTCTGGAAGCCTCTAAGCCGGATACTGATTCTGAAGATTAAACCACTGAATCCTGTGTCGCTGTATGCTGTTGAGCTTCATTTGGTTAATCCGTTGCAGTACTTTAGGTTTCCCTGTGTCATGGGTTGTTGATGTTTACTGCAGGGAACAACTGGTTGAGTCTTAAACTATATCAGTGTTTCGTCTTTTTTGTTAGGCAAAGCTTTGTCGCATCAATTCAGTACGGTGCTTTGGCAGTAGAAAATGTCTGGTAAGAAATTAAAAAAGCAGTTTGTGATTGGCTGTTCTGACTTCTGAGGACATATTTTGATAGCTATTTTAAGCTTACCAAATTATCTTTCTATAGACGTCGCTATATTTTATTAAGATTTCTATGATTAAGCCATTACAGTACTTTTGTTTTCCTGTCAGTCCATTGCTGATGTTCTGTGCAACCCAGTGCACTCTGCTTCGTCCATTCTGTTATGAAATCATTGTCGCATCAATTCAGTGTGTTGGTAAGAGAAGAAACCAGTTTGCAGTTTGCTGTTCTGAGGACACGTTCTGACAGATATGGTAAGCTTGCCAAATTATGTCTATAGACCTCGCTATATTTTGTTAAGCTTTATAATGATTAATCCTTAGCACTACTTTTTTTTTTTCTTTCGAGAAAGCGCAAAGGACCTTTGCGCTTCATTTCATTGAAAAGATAGAAAAAGTTTACATCCTCCTAAGAGGTGGGTTACAAGATACAAGCTATACATCAGTGCACATCCCAGGTGGATGGCAGTACCACACGTAGTCCTTTAGCACCAGCTTTTGCCCATGAGCTAATCTCTTCTTTGATCATGGAGAGTAAAAGTGGGATTGATGGCCGGGCACCCTTAAAAACGTAGGAGTTTCGGTGCTTCCATACCATCCAGGGGATGAGGATGGTGGCAGAGGCAAGGCCTTTGCGCATCGGCTTGGGAGTGTCCACTTTTGCGCGACGCCACCGGTCCATGATGGATGGCTCATGGTCAGGGGAAACCGCAGTCATCCTTAGCCATGCGAGGATCTCATGCCAAGCCTGCCGGGTGAAGGGGCACTCGAGCATCAGGTGTCTCATAGACTCAGGCGCCTGGTCGCATAGCAAGCATCTGGGATGGTGCGGGAGTCCGTGTCTGGCGAGGCGCTCAGCGGGCCAGCATCTGTCTTGGTTAGCAAGCCAATGGAAGAATTTCACTTTCGGTGGCGTCCATGTTCTTCGGATGAGCCTTAAGGAGTAACAAGCTGTTGATCCATGGAAGGTAGCTAGATAGCATGAGCTAGCGGTGTAGGTGCCAGTAGTTGTCCACTTCCATAGCAGCCTGTCCGGTGAGTCGTTAAGAGGGGTAGCATGGATCAAGTGCCAAAGCTGAAGGTACTGTCCAATCTCATGAATTCCAAGAAAGCCTTGGATGTCCCTTGCCCAGCTGTTCCCTTGGAGCCCATCAGCCACAGTCCTAGCTTTGCATCGTCCCTTGGGGATGCAATTGTATAGCAGGGGTGCGATCTCCTTGATGGCCCTGCCGTTGACCCACCGGTCTTCCCAAAATAGGGCCTTCTGCCCATTGCCAATGCACATGGTCGTCGACGCAAAGAAGAGTGCTCGCTCCTCAGAGAACGTCCACTCCAAGCTCTACCGTTGTCTGTGCCGGACAGCCATAGCCATTTGAGTCTTAGGGCAAGACTGGCACGCCCAATGTCCTGGACGCCGATGCCACCAAAGGATAGGGGCCGACACACACGGCTCCAATTGACATAACAGTGACCGCCATTGGCGGCGGCACGTCCAACCCATAGGAAGCCACACTTGACCTTCTCGATCATTTTCAGCGATTACTTCGATGGTGCGTAGACCAGCAGCTGGTGGATAGGGATGGCGCAGAGCACGGACTTGTCCATGACTAGGCGCCTTGCCTTGTTCATGATCCCAGCCTTCCATGTTGGCAAGAGGCCGGCAATGCTGTCGACGATTGGTTGGAGCTGAGCAGCGGTCGATCGTCGGATTGTCAGCGGGATGCCAAGGTAGGTGATAGGAAGGGTTGCCAGTGGGCAGCCGAGGTGCTCAGCGGTCAGCGCGGTATCCTCCGGGGTGCAGCGCAGCGGCGTGGCCGAGCTCTTGGTGAAGTTGACGCGGAGGCCAGATGAGCGACCGAACAGGTTAAGGATCTCCTTGACAGTCGTGGTGTCTCCAACAGATGGGTGGCAAAAGAGCACAACGTCATCGGCATACAGGGAGATGGGCGGTATCAACTTCCTGGGGTGCAATCTCTGCAAGATTCCCAGCTCTACTGCGCGCTTGAAAAGCCTGCTCAAGACGTCAATGGCGAGGACGAACAGTTGGGGCGATAGAGGGTCTCCCTGGCGCAGCCCTCGTTGGTGCCATATTGGTGGCCCTGGCTCCCCATTCAGGAGGACGCGCGTGCTCGCAGATGGTAGGAGGATGGACAACCACTCTAGGAACCTGTCCCCAAACCCATATTGCTTCATGGCCTCGAATAAGAAGGGCCATCAGAAGGAGTCAAATGCCTTTGCCATGTCTAGTTTGAGCAGAATTCTTGGTGCGCCCAACTGATGCAGCAGTCTCGCAGATTGCCTCACTAGGACAAAGTTGTCGTGGAGGCTTCTCCCCGCAATGAAAGCGTTTTGGTTGTTGCTGACGAGGCTGTCGAGTTTGGGAGCAAGCCTTAGGGATAGAAATTCGGCGAAGATCTTGGCGACGACGTGAATCAGACTGATCGGGCGATAGTCGGACACATGGCTTGCGTCAGCACGTTTGGGCAGCAAAGTGAGGAGGGCTTGATTCATCTTGCTGAAGCCGCGGCCACACATCTCAAATAGCTGCTGAAAAACGTCAACGAAGTCTTGCTTGACCGTGGGCCAACAAGCTCGCAGAAATTCTGCAGTGAATCCGTCCGGCCCCGGCGCCTTGCGTGCCGGCAGTCACTTCACCGCGCCCCAAATCTCTTCGGCTCCAAAAGGCTCATCAAAGTGGCTTAGGTCCCGAGGCTCAATCAGGTTTGATAGGTCCAGCGTGTGCTCCCGGTCAACTGCCGTGCTGAGGAGTGTGTCGAAGTGTGCAAAAACTACCTCTACCATGTCATCGTGGGAGGTAAGCACCTGATCGTCTGTGGTGATGCTGAAGATCCTGTTCTTCTGCCTTCTATACGCGCACTGGCGGTGGTAGAAGGAGGTGTTGGCATCTCCTTTCTTGAGACAGGCTATGCGAGCACGTCGTCGGGCAATCGTTCGGTCCAGGGACGCAAGGCCTAGGTAGGCAACCTTGAGCTGTTTGCGAAACTGCTCCTCCTACGCAGTGAACACTCTGCCCTCCTGGGCTTTGTCAAAGCGCAACAGGAGCTCGCGCGAGATAGCCATCTTATCCCTGACGTTGCCAACAGAGCGCGAGCTCCAGCTCATGAGCTTGCGTGCAGTGGCCTGTAGGCGTAGCCGCAACCGCTGGAAAGGGTCCACGTCCCAAACCGAGTTCCACGCCTCGGTCACAACTCCCTGGAAGCCATCGAGGCGCAACCAGAAATCCTCAAAGTGGAATCGCCTGTGGGCAGCGGGCATAGGGGAGCAATCCAGCAACAAGGGACTATGATCAGAAACTACGGATGCGAGGCATCTGAGGTGGCATTCCCTCTGCATTTCCTCCCAGTCAGCGGTGCAAAGCACACGATCAAGGTGAACGAGCGTTGGAGGGGACTGCTCATTCGACCATGTATAACGACGCCCGTTCAGGTACACCTCCTTAAGCAGCAGGTCATTGAGGAGGCGTCAGAATTTGCCCATCATTCTCCGGTTTAAGTGGCCATTGTTTTTATCTTCCGCGCGATAGATGAGATTGAAATCTCCACAGAGCATCCACGACCCTTAACAATCAGCCCTAGTGTCACGTAGCTCCTGTAGGAAGTTGATCTTGTCGTCCTCCTCTTGCGGGCCGTAAACCACCGAAATCCACCAGGGAGTGTTGGTGCCAACGGTGACCTTGGCGGTGATGGCATTCATGGTGAACATTGGGTCCGTGATAGACACGTCCCTGCTCTTCCATGCGAGGAGAATACCTCCTCGAGTACCTTGCGCTGGAAAGTACGTGTAGTCATCGAATTCGGGCCAAGAGTTTCCAAGACAATGGACGAGTAGATCAAGTTCATCTTTGTTTCTTGTAAGAATACAATGGATGCATTTGCAGTGTCAATCATCGATCTAATGGCCAGGCGTCTAGCACGCACGTTGAGTCCCCTAACGTTCTAGATAGCGATACGTAAGCCGTGATCCATCAAGAGGTGGTCGACGGTGAGTTACAGGGCAGCACTGGTCACTCGCATGCGACATCGACGGCTGCTGCCATTAGCGATGGAGCAGTGGTGGCTGGGATCTGCTGATCAACCAGTGTCACAATCGCTGTCAGGACGACAAGAGGGATTGGCGCAGCGAACACATGATCGTATGCGGCCATCTCGGCGGCGGAAATGACCTGATCCACTCCAATAATGCCCAAGGTTCAGAGGACCTGGGTCTGGGCTCTGCGCTCAGCCATGGGAGGTGCACCATTGCATGTGGTGGTAACCGAGCGTCCTCGACGAGGGGTGAAGTTCAGGGGTTGCCGGCGTGTTTTCCTTCCAGGGGTCGGCAGGGCTGCATCAAGGTGATTGGTGTCAGCTTTGAGGAAGTCTCCCAGGGTCCACTGCTGTGGTGGCGCCGCGGCATTGCCTCTAGAACGACGCAACGTGATCGGCAGCGATGCAAAACGGTTTGGCGCAGATCGCAGCGCTGCGCGGTCATCGTTTGCCGGAGTCAAAGTCGTGGGCCTCTGGGGCGGTTGGGTTGTGGCTGGCGGGCTAGTTGGGCTTCCGGTTCCCGAGCTGGAGAGGACGGCCCAGTTGGGTAGCTTCCACAGAAGTCATGTCCTGGCGCACGGTCTCTGCCACTGTGTCCTGCCTTGGATTTTCCTGGCTAGAAGTGGACACCATATCATTGGCAGGTTCTTGGCAGGTAGGAGCTTCACTTTTCCCCGACAAAAAAATCAGCATTGGGAGCAGGCTCTGTCAATAGCGAATCAGGTACCACACTGTCAAGGGAGAAGGAGGGGTCCCGATGCGAACAGCCGTTGGTCTCATTAGGAGTGCCCCCCTCCTGGTTGTCGTGTG
This sequence comes from Lolium rigidum, assembly GCF_022539505.1. NCBI lineage: Eukaryota > Viridiplantae > Streptophyta > Magnoliopsida > Poales > Poaceae > Lolium > Lolium rigidum. The sequence continues at coordinate 200,968,829 of NC_061508.1, forward strand.
GCGCAGCTGGCGGTGTAGGATTCAAAATGGTCGGCGACCTAGTTGTGCGCAGGTCCACCGTCTCTCCATCGTGCGGTAGGTGGGGCTGTGTGGGTGGGGAATTGGCCAATGGGCTCGTGCCAGCTGGTCTCCAGCAGCTTCCACCAGCCTCGGATCCGCTGCGGTCGTGGTGACCGTGCCCGCGACGTCAGCGCAGGTCTTGGCGGGCCCCTGCTGCTGGTCTTTTCTGCGCCATTCTAGCCTTCCGCTTTGCGCTTGGCGATGAGGCTGACGTGGCTGGCGTCGCCTTTCCTCACCGGTCCATGCATCTATGGTGCGCGCGTCAGCGAAGGTGGTGGCGCGGCGGCGGAATTGGTCGGCGTGCGTCTGCCCAGCAGCTATCCATCCGAATGCCGTCATCACGCGTCTGGACTCCATCCATGGCCCAGGCAGGCACGTCCATGGCCATGCTGTCCGCACGTCCGGCAGGCGGCGCAACATCGGTGTCGGGGCGGTGGCGTTTGCGGCAGCGACGACAAGGACCTCGTCGCGCGGCCCGCCCAGTGCTATCAACGTCATTGTCGGCGTCACCATTGTCGCCTGGCGGATCATCGGCGGCGTCAGGCTGTGGGACATCGATGTCGTCCGGCACGAGCTTGATTGATATGGGGTACGTGAGCATCCTGATGGTTGGCGGCTCTGTCGGGGTGCGCGCAGGGATGATTTCGACGACTTCGAGGATGGCTTGCCGGCGGATGGTGGCGGGGTCGTGGGTGCGGGCGGTGAGCCGGAAAACGTCCATGTCAGCCCTGGAGCGCGTACCGGGGTGAACTCGCTCCACCCAGCAGCTGTCTCCAAGCAGCGATTCCACCGTGGACACGTTCCAAGCTTGTGCGGGGATGCCACGGAGCTCAAGCTCGACGCGGTGCTCGAGCCTGCCGCTGCCGGCGTGTGCCAACTTGCACCATGGACGGATGGTGAGCGAGAAGCTTGCGTCGCCGATGAAGTGGTCACTGGAAAGCCTGTCCTTGATCTCCTGGGTGGCGAAGATGATGAGGAACTCCTCGGGGTGGTGCAGGCGAACGGTAAAGTCGCCGGCTTGGAGGTTGAAGCTGGCCGTGCACACCCTTGCCACTTGGTCAGCAAAGACAGCCGGCCTCGTTCCGGTGATGGAGGCGACCATTGCGCGCCGCAGGACGGCTTCCGCCTCCTCCATCTCAACGCTGCGCGAGATGATAACATGCACCGGTCCTGTGGAATCGACAATACGTGCCATCGTCGTCGTGGCCGGGGTGCGCACTGGACCCAGGGGATGAACGGTGCGCACCAGCGTCATGGGTTGCTGCGGAGGAGGAGGAGGTGGAGGCGGCATGGCTGTGGTGACGAGCGCGGTCAACGTCGGGGGAGCATGCTGAGCCTGTTGCTGGGGCGGGAGCAGAGGTGGCGGCAGCACGGCCGGCGTGGTGCGGCGGCGTTGGGGAGGGCCTTCTTACCTTGGCGGCAGGCGGGCACGGGCGCGGTCGTAGGCGCGTTGCTCAGGCGTGTAGTCCCTGCTGCCGTGGCCGAAGAGGAGGCAGCGACAACACCGCACCTCGTTGGTGCAGCCATAGACAGCATGTCCGGGCTCAAGGCACCTGAAGCAGAGGCCACCCTCCATCTCTGGATAAGGGCTGCGGCGGCGCTGTGCGTGGCCTCCAGCGTATTGGGGGCGGCGCCGCTGGTGGTGCCGGCGTCGCGGTTGCTGCCACCCGTTGGCGTCGGGCCTGCGAGGCGCGGCGTCATGGCGGACGCGGTGCACCTCGGAGCGGGGGCCGATGCGGGTGGAGGCCGGCGCGCGAGGGGCGGCCGGGGCGGCTTCCGGCGGAGGGGGTGGCGGCGGCGTGGTGGCGCGGGGTGGCGTGCGGGTGACATTGGTGTAGCTGCGCGAGCTGGAAATGGAGAAGTCGCCGTCGGAGATCCAGCGCTCCTGGCGGCGGTGGTCCTGTCCACCGCAGCTGTCGCCGGACGACATGACGCTGGGGAAGGAGCTCGGGCTTGGGAGGTGGGGCCGGGGAGGAGAGGGTGGGAGGCTTACCGGCGAGGGCACGGCGGCGGTGGGGCTAGAGGTGGGAGGAGGGCGCTAGCGCAGGAGCGGGAGCCATCTGTCGACCCGATGTCCGTTGCCTCTGGTATGTAAACTTCCTTTTGGTTTTCCTGTTGTGGGTTATTGATGTATGGTGCAACGAACAACTGGTGTAGTCTTGAAAAGTATAGTGCTTCGTCCATTCTGTTATGCAAGCTTTGTCGCATCAATTCTGTATGTTGCGTTGGCAGTAGAAAATGTTTAGAGAAAAAAATTAGTCTGTAATTGGCCGTTCTGAGGCCAAGTTCTGCTAGATATTGTAAGATTGCCGAATTATCTTTCTACTCCCTCAGCTTCATATTACTTGATACTAACGTAGATGTATCTAGACATATTTTAACTATAGATGCATTCATTTTAGCATCAAGTAATATGGATCGGAGTGATATTGAATTTGCAATTATGGACACGAACGCGAGCAATGTAGAGATAACTAGTGTCTCTCCTTTCTGGCGTGTATAGATGGGTGCTAGGGAAGTGTGGTGGCGAAGGGAAAGACCTCGCGGTGGTCTGTGGCGTCCAGCATAGCGGGGTGGCGTGGCCGTGCCCACAGCGGCGTGCATGTTCGGCATTGGCATCAGCATGTACGTTTAGCAGTGGCCTCGGCGGTATCTCTGGTGTGTCAGTAATCGAATGAGGGGACGGGATTGACGGTGCATCCCGACGGTGACCTAGCAGTGGCGGCGAGCATAGCCGTTCTGATCATGCCGATATCAGCATCGGCATCGTTTGGAGGCTGTGGTGCTCGAATCAAAGTGGGATTTGTTTCTTGTACGCCAAAATGAATTTGAAACAAGTTTCCTGTTGAAGGTTAGGTAAAATACGAAAGTTTGTAACTAAAAAATTTACTGGAACCATGGAGAGATTTTTTTTGATAGAGCTATACGGTTCGGCAAAAGTTTTTGATAATTTTTAGATATTCCTTGTTGTTACACGTATGGCATCATGTATAGAAAATTTGGGGTCATTTGGAGATGTTCGAAGAAATCACTTTGCTTAAGCGTATGCCGTTTGGTCTCATTGAAACCAACTTTTGTAACAAGTTAGGTTTTTTCGACCTTCTCTAAATAACCTCAAATTTCATACAGATGATATTCTATATGAAGATAGGTAGATTGTTTCGTTTTTACAATTTTTTGAAATTTTATTTCCCTTTATAATACCTAGTTGATTTTCAGGTCAAAACCTCGAAAGTTAACATAAGTAGATGGTGAACCCTCCCAAACTTCAAATACAGAGATAGATAGATAGTTTCATTTATCATTTTTAGCGTGAAAAGTAATGGCTACAAGAAATTGGTGATGGTTTATCATTTTTAGCGTGAAAAGTAATGGCTACATGAAATCGATGATGGTTTATCATTTTTAGCGTGAAAATAATGGCTACAAGAAATCGGTGATGATTTATCATTTTTAGCGTGAAAAGTAATGGCTACAAGAAATCAGTGATGATTTATCATGTTTTGCGTGAAAAGTAATGGCTACAAGAAATCGGTGATGGTTTATCATTTTTTGCGTGAAAAGTAATGCCTACAACAAATTGGTGATGGTTTATCATTTTTTGCGTGAAAAGTAATGGCTACAATAAATCGGTGATGGTTTATCATTTTTTGCGTGAAAAGTAATGGCTACTCCCTCCATACCAGTTTATAAGCACATTTCGTGATTTGAGAAGAACTTTTGACCATTAATTTGGTCAACAAAATATGAAATATATATCACAAACATTATATCGTTGGAAACTTCTTTTGCATATGAATCCAATGGTATAATTTTTTAGGCATATAAATTATATTGGTTTGACCAAATTAATGATCATAGTTTTGCGTGAAAAGTTTATCAATTTTTGTGTGAAAAGTAATGGCTACAACAAATCGGTGATGGTTTATCATTTTTAGCGTGGAAAGTAATGGCTACAAGAAATTGGTGATGGTTTATCATTTTTTGCGTGAAAAGTAATGCCTAAAAGAGTTTATAATGCCCAAATGCCGACAGAGAAAGAGAGGGTGGTGGGCCCCGATTAGAGAGAGAGAGAGAGGGGTTATCCTGCCCGTTAGATCATACGATCAACGGTCGGCGGGTACGATCCGCGTGACAAGGGCTAGACCAATTAGGACAAGGTTGGACGTCCGTGAGAATTTGTGAAGGGAGAGGGCAAAACTGAGTAGTATCAAGAAACCAAGTGCACGTGAGTAGTAAACAGACTAAGGGATTCAAATATGAGATTTAAAAAATGGAAAATACGTGTTTTGTACAATGAAACCCATCTTGGCCTACCTCAAACTATTTGCAATACAAATATACATGAGTGTGAAAATTGTGGCCTCATTCAGACAAAGTATGTTTTGGGGAAGACTGTTTTGGGAAGGGCTTATTGTGGAAAGCCATGCACCTTCATAGCTACTAGGTGATTTGAGAAGTGGAAATTTGTGGTAAAACTTGATTTATCTATGATTGTTATGGTTCCCAACGTGGCTGGTCGCGTAAGAAGACTCCATGAGTAAGTGTCACTATGGTTTTATCTTTTTTGGAATTTTTTGCGCATTAAATGACTCAATTAGATAGCTTAATCCTATTTGTTGACTCTCTGTTGACCAGCCACTTGAGGGTAAAACTGAGTATACTGCACTAGTTAGTATTAGTACTCGAGGGAAAAACTGAGTACATATATTTTTCCAGTGTAAGACTCGAGGGTAGAACTGAGTACACGTAACCATGGACGCGTGTCGCGGTGTGCAGTGGTTAGGCGGTGCGCGTGTTGAGACCAAACGTGTAGTTTTTTGGAACTGCCGAGACCTACCGTCACCTTGCCTGTACAGAACCACTCTCTCCCTGACGCACGCAACCACGCCTCTCACGTCCGATCAACTTCTCCAAATCGAAAAAACCCCAACCGCCCTACGCGCGCTACCCTGCTGGCGATGGAGAAGAAGAATGCGCCGTCGGCCGTCGCCCCCGAGCCCATCGCCTCCGAGCCCATCGCATCCGAGCCCATCGCCGCCGAGCCCGTCGCATCCGAGGCCATCTCCGCCGAGCCCGTCGCCTCCGAGGGCGGCGCATCCAAGCGCGACGCCTCCGTGAACTGGGCCTCTCTCTCGGCTGACGGACCACTTCACAAGACCGGCGACTGCTTACTGGCGAAAGAGGAGTACATGGACACCTACTCTGTTTTGAGGTAAGTTTGTGCAAATTGGCGCTCAGGTTTTCCTGAGCCCGACGTGCACCTGCACGAATGGATCATGGTAGAACACGCCCTTCCACGCGCCACTGAGTTCACCTTCCTCCACCTCCGCAAATCCCGCTACATCACCATCGATCTAACGGAAGTTCATGCAAGGTTCAAATTCTTCCAGATCTATAGAGTTAATCTATTTTTATTTTCAATCGTAAACATCTTAGTGCTGAATGTTATCTTTATCAATATCTTTTAGATACTACTTCATCGGCTTTTGCCGTGGCGTAATCGTGCTTGCCCAGAAGAACCAGCCGCACAAGATACGGCTTCTGAACCCACTCACAAAGACATTGAACACTATGTTTGAGGCGCAGATGCCATCTATTTTTCTGTACTCAATCGCTGTAATGAAGTCTCCGACTATGATCTTCGTTTCCACACATTACCCGGAGGAAATTGCTTTGGTCGATGATAGCACTCCAACTAAGGATATAGATGAAGATTGGGGAGAAGTAAGATTTTCGATCGAGAACCATACTCTGCGTTGCATTACCCCGTTCAATGGTGAATTGTATGCAATAGCTGTGGACAATTTTGAGTTCGGAAAATTAGTGTGCACCAACAGTGTCCAGTTGGAGCAACACGCGAGCACTGTCAACATGGATACACTATTTTCATTTCCAGAACTTGGAAATGACAAGTTCTACCTTGTGAACTCGAATGGTGATCTGCTGCTTGTGTTGTTGGACAACATGCATTTGGAGGAAGGTCAAGCACCATTGGTGTACCGTGTGGACATTGCGAGCCGCTCTCTCCATTCCGTCAGTAACATTGGCAGTTGTGCCTTCTTCGTCCATCATATCCGGTGTATCTTCGTCGACACGAGAGTGCACCCGACACTTCGACCTGGCTGCATCTACTACACGGATTTGGGTTATATCAGAGAGTACTTTGATGATATAAAGGCCTGGGATGATTGGCCACGACGTGTGGATAGATTAGGAAACTACGGTCTGAGAGATGAACAAAGGCCACACCGTTTGGATGATGTATTAGCTGCACACTGCAGACGGAAGGAGTTCAATAAATATTTCCTTCAGATACAGGAATGGAGCGACGAAGAAATATATGCTGGATGAAGAACTGATTCATTCATCCTGGGCCTAGTCTTCATGTTGGCCATACACTGCGTCTTGTATTATTTTCAGCTTAGTTTGTCGTGAACATTAACATCGTTATTGGCTGCTTTTGGCTGCTATATGCAGTTTATGTATTATACTTAGTTTTCGTGATTTATTATGCTGCTGTGAATTTATCATAGCTTCTAGATTTGTTACCATATTGGGCAAAAACGAGGGCCAAAAGGCAACAATCATTGAAGAAAAAGACAGAAATAGAAGCTTCTCTAGATTTGATACTAATTTGGTGAAAAGAGAGAGAACTGTTACAGAGAAAGAGGGGAAAAAGGTGCTCTTAGAAAGGGATATGCCAATTTGGGCCGAGAGAGACAGAACCCAGCTCCTGCTCACTTACAACCAAACGCGGTCTCGTCCTATCCCACGCGGTCCCTTTCTACCAGCCCCATGCGATGCGGCTCCACACGACGAGGCCCCACACGTGGGGTTGGGGAAATCTGAGTACAACTAAGGAATCGAGAGCACGGAAATAGAAAGTCCGTTATTAAAATGGTACGAATTCAGTAGTATTTTATAACTCAAGCATCGCTAAGAATTGATACAAAAATCAACCAGCGAAAAAGCACAATATACTATGACTACACATCAACGTAGTCTCCTAGTATGTCGCCAGCCAGCCAGGCACAAGATATCCTGAGCGACCATCTGGAGCCGTGTGCATCCAGAAACCATGGCATCCCGCTGTCCCTCCGGCGAAAGGACGACCCAAAGCTGAACCTAATGTGACACCATATGGATAACCTGCAAGAAATGAAAAGATTATTTTTTGTTAAAGATAATAATATTTCTGACCCTCCATATAGACCAACATAAAGCAGAAACCCCAATCCGGATAAAAGCATTAGATTGTCTATCTACCCCATTCAACCAATTACCAAACATATTATTAATATTAGTTAGAGGTGGAAGATCATATGTGAAATTAACTGTACGCGAAGAAACTTAGCTAAAGGACACTCAATAAAAAGGTGTTGAATAGTTTCCTGGTCTCCACAAAAAAACATTTCGTACACCCATTCCAGTGTCGTTTGGCTAAATTATCTTTAGTTAACAGAAATTTGCTACTTAGAAACCACATGAATATCTTTATCTTGAGGGGAATTTTAACCTTCCAGAGATACTTTCTCAAAAAAGCGGTATTGTCACACATAAGATCCTCATGCATAGACTTCACCGTAAATGAACCATTAGATGTCAGACCCTAGAAAAAATGATCATTCTCTTCATTCAAGTTTACCATCATTAGTTTTCGACATAATTGTAACCATGAAATCTATTTGTTACCACTCAACACCCGTCGAAAACGGACCGCGACCTCTCCGGAACAAGCCACTTGGAGACGAAGCACATGAGTACACCGATGGCTGGAGCAGAGCAGCGGTGGAGCGGCATCCCTACTGCCATTGGGTCCGACGCGAAGACGGGAAAACGCCATTGAAAAGTCGGAGAGAAACTCCTCTTCAAAACTGTCACCGTCGGCAATCGAAACCCGCAATCAAACCACCACCATGGGGCTTGAGAAAATGAGCGAGAGAGCCAGCAGCTATGAGGACTGCATCAGCAACTAGAGGGAGAAGCACGAACTGTCCAACATCTCCCGCCCCCTCGCCTCCACGACCGGTCAGGTCGGAAGAAAACCAAGCAATCCGCCTGTAAGGGTATATTTCCCCTATGTGTGGTTTTGGTAATTAATGACAACCCCTATGGACTAATGTTTTCATTGAGTTTATATGAAGGAATATTCCATAGGTATTATACGTCTCCAACGTATCTATAATTTCTGATGTTCCATGCTAGTTTTATGACAATACCTACATGTTTTGTTCACACTTTATATCGTTCTGATGCATTTTCCGGAACTAACCTATTGACGAGATGCCGAAGTGTCAGTTCCTTTTTTCTCGCTGTTTTTGGTTTCCGTAAATCCTACAAAGGAAATATTCTCGAATTGGACGAAATCAACGCCCTGTGGTCTTATATTTCACGGAAGCTTCCGGAGAGCCGGAGAGGGACCCGTAGGGGAGCCCCGGGGGCCCCACCCCACCGGCGGCGCGGCCAAGGGGGGCGCCCCTGCGTGTCCGGCTGCCCCGGACTCCTCCGAGGCTGCCCTTCCGCCTATATATTCTCTCCGCCTCGAAAACCCTAAGACGATAAGCCACTATACGAGAAAAGTTCCGGAGCCGCCGCCATCGCGAAGCCAAGATTCGGGGGACAGAAGTCTCGTTCCCGCACGCCACCGGGACGGGGAAGTG
>NC_061508.1:200977651-201067707 GCF_022539505.1 Lolium rigidum
GAGAGGATATCTAGTGCTACGGCTCACTTCCATGCTACATGATTCCACCTGAATCTGGACCATCCAAAATTGTCCAACGGACAGGATTGAACATAGCTCATGACCTGTCTCCCACCAAGTGTATTTGCATATTAGCCCTTGCAATATTTTGAATTGTGGTACATGATCCTGTTTCTCCCCAAATCGCCTCTCATTCAGTGGAGATGCAAGCACGGAGATGACCACTCCCTCACGTCCCCAAGAACAACAGCAAGCACCGCAGCTTGAGGAGATGCACTAGCAACAACTATTTTTAACATCGCGCCGCCATCTTTAGTTTAGCACCTATCTGGGTATGTACAACACGAACTGCTGGTATAGGTTGGGTGCTCGTGGCTCTGTTCATGGCCGAAGATCGAAGTATCAAGATCTCTGTGCGGACCGGAGATGCCTCGAGCAATCGTGGACTACTTCTCAAGATATTAACAACAAAATAATTTAATTTGTATCTACTGATTTGGCCATCGTTGGCCGCATCTCAAGCAAAATACCCTGTAAGTTGTTGAAGATGTGGGCAGATGTTAATGGTCAAAATACAAGCAAACTACCTAAACAAGGAAATCGCACATGCGCGTGAATATCCTGTCCTGTGCGCCACCTTCGTATGATCAAGCTGGCCCACGAGAGTATCTGTTTCATTCACTCCTTTTTATCAAGTGATTTCAAAAGCAAAACATTCAGTTCAATAGATCAACTATACGCCCCTATCCCCTATCCAGACTCTGGATATATAATCCTTCTGGATCATTTGTATTTGTTAGGGAGGTACCATTGAACTTGATACGACATCATTGGTCATCTTATTTGGATGTTGTCAACTCCTGCTTTAAATATTTTTGAAGATATGTGATCGTAGTATATCTAGCTTACAACAAAGATTTTTCCAAGAAGACGTACGTATTGGTTTGATAGAAGAAGGACCAAGAGGCTAACTTCAACAAGGACCAAATTAACGTTTTGTGTGTTTTGAGTAGCAATAGCAATTGTCCCACACTTATAATGATCGCGTGTACAAAGCTTCCTTCGCCAATACCACTGAGTTTCATATTAAGAACAATGTGTGCATTTGGTTATCCATCGTCATTTTTTCCTTTGAAAGTGTTAAATTGAGCCTCCAAATCAAGATCATTGGATTTTTGAGAAAACTATCAGGACTCTTCCTTCACAAATGCCACAGTGCATAACCACTAAGGGCCTATGTGGATTGGAGGAATTTCATATAAATTTTAGAAGATTTTGATCCATAGGAAGAAAGATTTCGATCCATAGGAATTCTTCCTATGGAAGCCCTTTGGATCATAGGATTGGGGTCACCAAATTCAAATGGAATCGGTTCCTATGCTCTTCATTTCATAGGAATCTCAATATGAGTTAATTAAATTTGAACCTCATTTTATGTTTTTTGTTTAAGAAGTCCAATGCGCTTACACTCTACCTCTCTCTCTCCTCAATCATGTAAATCTGGATAACCACTCTCAATTGTTTGTGTTCATTAGGGGGTGCCACTTAAGTTGATATACACCGTTGGTCATTTGGATGTTAACCACTTGTGCTTTAATATTAGTGGAGATATCAAACTTACGACAAGATGAAGTTTTCTTTTCGAGAAGGGAAGCAAAGCTCTGATGTTTGCATCAAAGCGATGCGCACGACCTAATTTATTGCAACGTTCATATGGTCAAGGTTTATATGTTCAAGGATCAAAAAAAGTGACTACAAACAATAGAAAAACGCTTATGTATTTTTAGTACGTAGAAGTGGGATAAGTGGGACAATCAAATCTGGATTTAGTAAGAATAAAAACCTGAGTGTAGAGAGTCTAAAATGAAAGTCAGCACACTTGTCCCACTTCTACATCCTTGTGCATCTTGTATCCAAGTAAGAAGCTGCCAACCACACTGGATAGCACAGCCCACCATCAACAAGGATCAATTTAACCTTTTGTGGTTTTCAGTAACAATAGCAATTGTTCTACACTTTATAATAATCGCATATACAATGCTTCCTTCAGCAACCACAGAGGATGTATTTGGTAGCTCGGGTCACCTCAGATATTCCCACCTCATACGAATTTGGGTGTTTGGTAGCTCATGTTTCTCCACTAGGCAGTGCCCACCTTGCCCCGAAAAGGCCTCTCGGCTAGGCTGAGGAGAGAAGCTCAAATCAATCTTATCTACTCGCCCTAGCAAGTCTCGCCCTGGAACTCGCTCATGTGTGACCCTTTGTCCGAGCGCCCTAGGTGTGACCCTTCATCCTCGTTTGCCTTGAGCCCTTCGCCCCTTCGGTCACCCAAAATATCCCTCGTGCTCCTCTGGCTCCTGGCCCGAGCTCCTTCGCCTCGAGTCATATCTTCCCCAAGATCATCTGCCTCATGGTCGTCCTCTCCTCCCCGAGCTCGACACCCAGCCCCAACTCCGCTAGCTCCTACTCGCGTCGGTGCCTCCTAGCTCCTCCTCTCACACTAGTGCTTAGCGTGTGCTCCTCGCGGCTGAGCTCTGAGTGCTCCTCTCCCTAGCGCAAGTGCACTACTCGAATGCCACGAGGCAGCACATGCACGCGAGCATGCCAGCTAAGGACCTGATTGCTTTGTATTGTCCTATTCAAGGTCTTGTGTGTAAAAATGTTGGGCTTGTTTTAAGTTTTGAGGTTACTCTAGATATTTCCCACCAAACAACATCTGGTCTAGGCATGGGTGAACACACACGAGCTGCCAAACAGATAGTGAAATCTCAGCCCATCTTGTATAAGGTTGGCATGTCTCACCTGGGAAAGTCATTCTATGGTGACACAGGTTACCAAACACACCCTGAGTTTCAAATTAAGACCCACTTCTTTAAGGCTTCTAGAAGAGATCCGCCCAGAAGCTACCCTCCCTCGGCTTCTCCCAAGACTTCAGTTTAAGCAAATTTGAAGTCTTGAGAGCAGCTGGGAGAGGGTAGCTTCTAGAAGACTAGAAGCCAAAAAGAAATCCCCCTAAGAATAACACAATAGAGTCGTATTCCTTAATATGAATTAAATAGATGTTAATTTGATGTAGGTGTCACGGTACATCATAAATTCGAAAAAGCCGGCCTATGGGGGAAAAACTTGCACTTGTCCCAAAGAATCTTTGATGATGGCTAAACCACGTAGGGTGGCTTGGTCCTCACGAACTAACCAAGGATTCAGAGGGAACACAAAGGGAAATACTGAGGGGGAACATGAAGAACGAAAAATATGATGAACTCAGCACACAAATAACCAATAATACAACTTCAGTTTGGTCTCAACGACCCGAAGCATCGTCCCTATAGAATCTCTCAAGAGAAATACACGAGGTATCCCAAGAGAAAGATCGGTATGCAATTGGTAGAAGCACAAGCATAAGCGAGTAGTAGCTAATTAGAGGTATGAATCGAAAAAGACTTTGCACTATTAGAGGTATGGAAGTGAAAAACTAATCACATAAAAAAGGAGGGTCTTGGATACAGCTCGTAGATTTGTGTCTAAGAGAGGTTTGATTTCCAAATGGGAGGTAGAGGCATAAGCCTAGTTCTTTATAACAGCATGCCTAACCCTAGATCTGAGCTAGAGGGGCCCTTATATAAGTTACAAGCCAAAAATGAGAAGATTCGCACACAAAAGCACTGGGGCAGAAGTTACGGAACTTTGACCGGTACCGTGGGGAAAAGTTGCTCCTTCACCAGCTTGGTGTACTTCTCTCGGGACAGATCTTGGTCCTTCCGGGCTAAAGGTGGATCGGGTCGTTAAGACCCTGGTACGCCCTCTGCAATGGTGCTAGGCGTCAGCGAAGATAGTTCGAGATGACAAAATCCACCATCAAGCCTTTTTTTGCAAGTACATGAATCTTGTAATTCATAGGATTTAGGCTCGCATCATGAGCACTCAGTCTCCCCCACCCAGGCAAGGACGAGTTCTTACGAGATGTACATCCATAGGAAGTCGTTGATACGTGCATCTTACATCATCAATATTTTGACTCATATGATTAGTTTTGAATGATATTTTCCATTATCCATCATTATTTATGCATTTTTAGTTGATTTACGGGATTTTTCTACAAAGTCCATTTCATTGGTTTAATTTTTCAGAGGCAGAAAACCTCTTTTTTCGTATTTTGCAGTTTCAGGGACCTTTTGGACACCTAAAAATCGAAGGTAAAATACCTGATCAGTTTTCACCGAGAGAAGGACCGTGGGCCAAAGAATCACACGAGCGAAGCCACGAGGGACAAACGGGACAAGGTGGCGCACCCTACCTGGCTGGGCCCGCCACCCTAGGTTGTTTGGGCCTCTAGCATCATCTTGGTCCCCCTTTTTACAGACGTATCCGTCTCGCTAGAAAACCTAAGCCATATTTTTCCCGAGATTTATCGAGGTGGCGGTGGAGGCAAAAGTCCTCTCCTGCTCTGGGAGAGGGCGGATCCTGCCGCACTGGTGCCTCCGGTGAAGGGGAAATCGACGCCATCGCCATCACCACTCCTACTTGACGTAGGATGATGACCCACAAGTATAGGGGATCGCAACAGTCTTCGAGGGAAGTAAAACCCAATTTATTGATTCGATACAAGGGGAGCCAAAGAATATTTGTAAGCCTTAACAGCGGAGTTGTCAATTCAGCTGCACCTGGAAACAGACTTGCTCGCAAGAGTTTATCAGTAGTAACAATTTTATAGCAGTAGCAGTAGTGAAATATCGGCGAGCGGTGTAACAAAGACAGCGGTAGCGATTATAGTAAACAGCAGGATTAAAATACTGTAGGCACAGGGATGGATGAATGGGCGTTGCATGGATGAGAGAAACTCATGTAACAATCAAAGTAGGGCATTTGCGGATAGTAATAAAACGGTATCCAAGTACTAAGCAATCCATATGCATGTGTTCCATATTTAGTCGTACGTGCTCGCAATGAGAAACTTGCACAACATCTTTTGTCCTACCAGCCGGTGGCAGCCGGGCCTCTAGGGAATCTACTTGGAAATTAAGGTACTCCTTTTAATAGAGCACCGGAGCAAAGCATTAACACTCCGTGAACACATGTGATCCTCATATCACCGCCTTCCCCTTCGGTTGTCCCAATTTCGTCACTTTGGGGCCTCGGGTTCCGGACAACAATACGTGTATACAACTTGCAGGTAAGATCATAAAGCAATGAATATCATCATGAATTGATAACATGTTCAAATGTGAGATCATGGCACTCGGGCCCTAGTGACAAGCATTAAGCATAACAAGTTGCAAAAATATCATAAAAGTACCAATTACGGACACTAGGTACTATGCCCTAACAATCTTATGCTATTACATGACCAATCTCATCCAATCCCTACCATCCCCTTCAGCCTACAGCGGGGGAATTACTCACACATGGATGGGGAAACATGGCTCGTCGATGGAGAGGCGTCGGTGGTGATGATGGTGATGATCTCCTCCAATTCCCCGTCCCGGCGGAGTGCCAGAACGGAGTTTCTGGTCCCGAGACGGAGTTTCGCGATGGCGGCGGTGTTCTGGATGTCTTCTGGCGATTTCGTCTAACCCCCGTGCGTTTTTAGGTCGAAACCTTTAAGTAGTCGGAAGGGAGGCACCTGGGGCTGCCCGAGGCGCCGCCACCATAGGCTGGCGCGGCCCAGGGGCCTGCCGCGCCGCCTGGTGGGGTGGCTGCCTTGTGGCCCCCTCCTTGATGTGGTCTAAGACCCCGTGTGTGGCCCGATCTCGCGGTTGACCCGAAATCCAAGGGGAAGGAGAGGGAGAGTGCGAAGAACTCGACGAACACGAAGAACACGAGGAACTCACGCACGCACACCAACCCGATACAATCGATACTTACCCCCGTGGCTCGATGGACCACACCAATGGAATCAACCAGGAAGAGACGCGTGGTAGAATTCCGAGCGGAGAGATTGGTGAGGGAGATGAATCTAGGAGTGGGAGAGAGAGTGGGTAGCACTAGAATCTCACACACCAAATCCAATCACCCAACAAGGGTAGCCTTGATACAAAGGGGATGAAACCCTAGGGAGACAAAGCTCAAATCCATGTCTAAGCCTAAATCTTGTCTAAGGGGTAAAGGAGGGGTCCAGGTTGCTTATATAGGCCAACATGGCCAGCAAGGCGAAAAGGTACATAAGTGGATAACTTAGGCAGTTTGGTGGGGCATTCCCGTCGGATCCGGTCCTGGGGCCGGTCCGACCGGGCCTGTGACCGGGTGGTCCGGTCGTGGGGCCGGTCGACCGGTCGCCAACCGGAAATGTCGCAGATCTCCGTCCGGTTGGCCCCCGGTACGACGCCCGGTTGTCGCCGGGGTGAATCCGGTCTGGGCCCCGGTCTGAACGGCCCTGGGACCGGCCTGGCCGGCCTGTGGCCCGGTCGGCCGGCTTCTGGGCCGGTTGGGCCTCTTCCTCCCGCCTCTTCCTTCTTCTCTTCTTTCCTTCTTCTTCTTCTCTCTTCCTTGCACCATGGGAGTTCCTTCTCTTTTGGTCCTTGTCGATGTCGGCACCTATGGACACCATGATGATAGGCATGAGGTAGCATACCATTCAAGTTGGTGTTGAGGTCGACCATAGAGAGGAAAGAGTTCACCTTGACATATATGGCGGGGGTTTGTGTTGTTGGTCCACTTGGGGGACTCCTTGGCCATGGTGTAGCGTCGACGATAGGCGGGGCTACATCATCTCCCCCCCCCCCCCTTGGGGAAGAGTCGTCCTCGACTCTTGTTCCTCCTCATCTCCATGTTGTGGCGAGAGGTCCGAGATGGTGGATGACACGTCTCCGACGTATCGATAATTTCTTATGTTCTATGCCATATTATTGATGATACCTACATGTTTTATGCACACTTTATGTCATATTCGTGCATTTTCTGGAACTAACCTATTAACAAGATGCCGAAGTGCCGGTTCTGTTTTCTCGCTGTTTTTGGTTTCGGAAATCCTAGTAACGAAATATTCTCGGAATTGGACGAAACGAAGACCCGGGGGCCTATTTTGCCACGAACCTTCCAGAAGACCGAAGAGCATACGAAGTGGGGCCACGAGGTGGCCAAACCACAAGGCGGCGCGGCCAAGGGGGGGCCCGCGCCGCCCTGTGGTGTGGGCCCCTCGTCAGCCCCCCGACTATGCCCTTCCGCCTACTTAAAGCCTCCGTCGCGAAACCCCTGATGCAAAAAACCACGACACGGAAAACCTTACTGAGACGCCGCCGCCGCCGATCCCATCTCGGGGGATTCTGGAGATCTCCTCCGGCACCCTGCCGGAGAGGGGATTCATCTCCCGGAGGACTCTACACCGCCATGGTCGCCTCCGGAGTGATGAGTGAGTAGTTCACCCCCGGACTATGGGTCCATAGCAGTAGCTAGATGGTTGTCTTCTCCTCATTGTGCTTCATTGTTGGATCTTGTGAGCTGCCTAACATGATCAAGATCATCTATCCGTAATACTCTATGTTGTGTTTGTCGGGATCCGATGGATAGAGAATACCATGTTATGTTAATTATCAAGTTATTACATATGTGTTGTTTATGATCTTGCATGCTCTCCGTTACTAGTAGAGGCTCGGCCAAGTTTTTTGCTTTTAACTCCAAGAGGGAGTATTTATGCTCGATAGTGGGTTCATGCCCGCATTGACACTCGGGACGAGTGACGAAAGTTCTAAGGTTGTGCTGTGCTGTTGCCACTAGGGATAAAACATTGGCGCTATGTCCGAGGATGTAGTTGTTGATTACATTACGCACCATACTTAATGCAATTGTCTCGTTGCTTTGCAACTTAATACTGGAAGGGGTTCGGACGATAACCTCGAAGGTGGACTTTTTAGGCATAGATGCAGCTTGTATGGCGGTCTATGTACTTTGTCGTAATGCCCAATTAAATCTCACTATACTTATCATGCCATGTATGTGCATTGTTATGCCCTCTCTATTTGTCAATTGCCCGACCGTAATTTGTTCACCCAACATGCTTTTATCTTATGGGAGAGACACCTCTAGTGAACCGTGGACCCCGGTCCATTCTTTTAATACTGAAATACAAATCTGCTCGCAATACTTGTTTTACCGTTTTCTCTCGCAAACAATCATCTTCCACACAATTCGGTTAATCCTTTGTTACAGCAAGCCGGTGAGATTGTCAACCTCATCTGTTTCGTTGGGGCAAAGTACTTTGGTTGTGTTGTGCAGGTTCCACGTTGGCGCCGGAATCTCCGGTGTTGCGCCGCACTACATCCCGCCGCCATCAACCTTCAACGTGCTTCTTGACTCCTACTCGGTTCGATTAAACCTTGGTTTCTTACCGAGGGAAACTTGCCGCTGTGCGCATCACACCTTCCTCTTGGGGTTCCCAACGGACGTGTCAACTACACGCATCAAGCAAATTTCCGGCGCCGTTGCCGGGGAGATCAAGACACGCCGCAAGGGGAGTCTCCACTTCTCAATCTCTTTACTTTGTTTTTGTCTTGCTTTATTTTATTTACTACTTTGTTTGCTGCATTATATCAAAACACAAAAAAAATTAGTTGCTAGCTTTACTTTATTTACTATCTTGTTTGCTATATCAAAAACACAAAAAATTAGTTTACTTGCATTTACTTTATCTAGTTTGCTTTATTTACTATTGCTAAAATGGCCAACCCTGAAAATACTAAGTTGTATGACTTCACTAGCACAAATAATAATGATTTCTTATGCACACCTATTGCTCCACCTGCTACTACAGCAGAATTCTTTGAAATTAAACCTGCTTTACTTAATCTTGTTATGCGAGAGCAATTTTCTCGGTGTTAGTTCCGATGATGCTGCTGCCCATCTCAATAATTTTGTTGAACTATGTGAAATGCAAAAATATAAAGATGTAGATGGTGACATTATAAAATTAAAATTGTTCCCTTTCTCATTAAGAGGAAGAGCTAAAGATTGGTTGCTATCTCTGCCTAAGAATAGTATTGATTCATGGACTAAATGCAAGGATGCTTTTATTGGTAGATATTATCCCCCTGCTAAAATTATATCTTTGAGGAGTAGCATAATGAATTTTAAACAATTGGATAATGAACATGTTGCTCAAGCTTGGGAAAGAATGAAATCTCTGGTTAAAAATTGCCCAACCCATGGATCGACTACTTGGATGATCATCCAAACCTTCTATGCAGGACTAAATTTTTCTTCGCGGAATTTATTGGATTCAGCTGCGGGAGGTACCTTTATGTCCATCACTCTTGGTGAAGCAACAAAGCTTCTTGATAATATGATGATTAATTACTCTGAATGGCACACGGAAAGAGCTCCACAAGGTAAGAAGGTAAATTCTGTTGAAGAAACCTCTTCCTTGAGTGATAAGATTGATGCTATTATGTCTATGCTTGTTAATGGTAGAACTAATGTTGATCCTAATAATGTTCCGTTAGCTTCATTGGTTGCTCAAAATTCTAGACCACATCCTGCTAATGGTAATTCTTATGGTAGATATGTTTCACCTAATGAGGAAAAGATGTTAGAAATTGAAAGGTCCACCAAGAGCTTTATGCAATCACAAGTATGAGCAAAATAAATTGTTTACTAAAACTATGAATGAGCAATCTACCTTGTTGAAGAAAATAGGAAATCAACTTGAAAATTTGAATATGGAGATTTCTGGGTTACAAACTAAACTTGCAAATGCCGAAGACCGAATCTCGTACATGTCTCACGTCACAATCTTCTTTAATTAATAAAATGGCTGCTAAACCTGAGGATATTGAAAATAAAATTGTTACTACAGCAAATGCCATCCAAGTTAGAATTAATGAGAATATAAGATTAATGGCTGAACTGCGTGCTAGGTGGGATAGAGAAGAAAATGAAAAACTAGCTAAAAAGGAAAATGTAGCTAAAGTTTGGACTATTACCACCACTAGCAATGCTAATAATTCACATGTTGCTGCACCTCCTACTATCAATGGTAAAATAATTGGTGTTGGCAATGCTTCTACTCCTAGTGCAAAGCGCGCAAAATTACCCGAAACCGCTAAAACTGCTGAAACTACTTGTGATAAAACTGCTGAAATTTTTTCCAACCTTGGGGATGATAATCCCATTGCTTTAGATTGTAATGATTTAGATTTTGATGATTTCCACATCTCTGAAGTTATAAAGTTCTTGCAAAAACTTGCTAAGAGTCCCAATGCTAGTGCTATAAACTTGGCTTTCACAAAACATATTACAAATGCTCTCATAAAAGCTAGAGAAGAGAAACTAAAACTTGAAACTTCTATTCCTAGAAAGCTAGAGGATGGTTGGGAGCCCATCATTAAAATGAGAGTCAAAGATTTTGATTGTAATGCTTTATGTGATCTTGGTGCAAGTATTTCTGTTATGCCTAAAAAAGTCTATGATATGCTTGACTTGCCACCATTGAAAAATTGTTATCTCGATGTTAATCTCGCTGATAATGCTAAAAAGAAACCTTTGGGGAGAGTTGATAATGTTCATATTATGGTTAACAATAACCTTGTCCCCGTTGATTTTGTTGTCTTGGATATTGAATGCAATGCATCTTGCCCCATTATATTGGGAAGACCTTTTCTTCGAACCGTTGGTGCCACTATTGATATGAAGGAAGGTAATATTAAATATCAATTTCCTCTCAAGAAAGGTATGGAACACTTCCCTAGAAAGAGAATGAAGTTACCTTATGATTCTATTATTAGAACAAATTATGATGTTGATGCTTCGTCTCTCGATGTTACTTGAGTTACACTTTCTGCGCCTAGCTGAAAGGCGTTAAAGAAAAGCGCTTATGAGAGACAACCCATGTTTTTACTACAATATTTTTGTTTTATATTTGTGTCTTGGAAGTTGTTTACTACTGTAGCAACCTCTCCTTATCTTAGTTTTGAGTTTTGTTGTGCCAAGTAAAGTCTTTGATAGTAAAGTAAGTACTAGATTTGGATTATCTGCGCAGTTCCAGATTTCTTTGCTGTCACGAATCTGGGTCTACCTCCCTGTAGGTAGCTCAGAAAATTAAGAAAGTTTACGTGCATGATCCTCAGATATGTACGCAACTTTCATTCAATTTGAGCATTTTCATTTGAGCAAGTCTGGTGTCCTAATAAAATCCATCTTTACGGATTGTTCTGTTTTGACAGATTCTGCCTTTTATTTTGCATTGCCTCTTTTGCTATGTTGGATGAATTTCTTTGATCCATTAATGTCCAAGTAGCTTTATGCAATGTCCAGAAGTGTTAAGAATGATTGTGTCACCTCTGAACATGTGAATTTTTATTATGCACTAACCCTCTAATGAGTTGTTTCGAGTTTGGTGTGGAGGAAGTTTTCAAGGATCAAGAGAGGAGTATGATGCAATATGATCAAGGAGAGTGAAAGCTCTAAGCTTGGGGATGCCCCGGTGGTTCACCCCTGCATATTTTAAGAAGACTCAAACGTCTAAGCTTGGGGATGCCCAAGGCATCCCCTTCTTCATCGACAACATTATCAGGTTCCTCCCCTGAAACTATATTTTTATTCCATCACATCTTATGTACTTTGCTTGGAGCGTCAGTTTGTTTTTGTTTTTTGTTTTGTTTGAATAAAATGGATCCTAGCATTCACTTTATGGGAGAGAGACACGCTCCGCTGTAGCATATGGACAAATATGTCCTTAGGCTCTACTCATAGTATTCATGGCGAAGTTTCTTCTTCGTTAAATTATTATATGGTTGGAATTGGAAAATGCTACATGTAGTAATTCTAAAATGTCTTGGATAATTTGATACTTGGCAATTGTTGTGCTCATGTTTAAGCTCTTGCATCATATACTTTGCACCCATTAATGAAGAAATACTTAGAGCTTGCTAATTTGGTTTGCATATTTGGTTTCTCTAGAGTCTAGATAACATCTAGTATTGAGTTTTGAACAACAAGGAAGACGGTATGGAGTCTTATAATGTTTACAATATGTATTTTATGTGAGTTTTGCTGTACCGTTCATCCTTGTGTTTGTTTCAAATAACCTTGCTAGCCTAAACCTTGTATCGAGAGGGAATACTTCTCATGCATCCAAAATCCTTGAGCCAACCACTATGCCATTTGTGTCCACCATACCTACCTACTACATGGTATTTATCCGCCATTCCAAAGTAAATTGCTTGAGTGCTACCTTTAAAATTCCATCATTCACCTTTACAATATATAGCTCATGGGACAAATAGCTTAAAAACTATTGTGGTATTGAATATGTACTTATGCACTTTATCTCTTATTAAGTTGCTTGTTGTGCGATAACCATGTTTCGGGGACGCCATCAACTATTCTTTGTTGAATATCATGTGAGTTGCTATGCATGTCCGTCTTGTCTCGAAGTAAGAGAGATCTACCACCTTTATGGTTGGAGCATGCATATTGTTAGAGAAGAACTTTGGGCCGCTAACTAAAGCCATGATTCATGGTGGAAGTTTCAGTCTTGGACATATATCCTCAATCTCATATGAGAATAATAATTGTTGCCACATGCTTATGCATTAAAGAGGAGTCCATTATCCGTTGTCCATGTTGTCCCGGTATGGATGTCTAAGTTGAGAATAATCAAAAGCGAGAAATCCAAAATGCGAGCTTTCTCCTTAGACCTTTGTACAGGCGGCATGGAGGTACCCCATTGTGACACTTGGTTAAAACATGTGCATTGCAAAGATCCGGTAGTCCAAGCTAATTAGGACAAGGTGCGGGCACTATTAGTATACTATGCATGAGGCTTGCAACTTGTAAGATATAATGTACATAACTCATATGCTTTATTACTACCGTTGACAAAATTGTTTCATGTTTTCAAAATAAAAGCTCTAGCACAAATATAGCAATAGATGCTTTCCTCTTTGAAGGACCATTCTTTTACTTTTATGTTGAGTCAGTTCACCTATCTCTCTCCACCTCAAGAAGCAAACACTTGTGTGAACTGTGCATTGATTCCTACATACTTGCATATTGTACTTGTTATATTACTTTATGTTGACAATTATCCATGAGATATACATGTTACAAGTTGAAAGCGACCGCTGAAACTTAATCTTCCTTTGTGTTGCTTCAATACCTTTACTTTGATTTATTGCTTTATGAGTTACCTCTTATGCAAGACTTATTAATACTTGTCTTGAAGTACTATTCATGAAAAGTCTTTACTTTATGATTCACTTGTTTACTCATGTCATTACCATTGTTTTGATCGCTGCATCCACTACATATGTTTACAAATAGTATGATCAAGGTTATGATGGCATATCACTTCAGAAATTATTTTGTTATCGTTTTACCTGCTCGGGACGAGCAGAACTAAGCTTGGGGATGCTTGATACGTCTCCGACGTATCGATAATTTCTTATGTTCTATGCCATATTATTGATGATACCTACATGTTTTATGCACACTTTATGGCATATTCGTGCATTTTCTGGAACTAACCTATGAACAAGATGCCGAAGTGCCAGTTCTCGTTTTCCGCTGTTTTTGGTTTCGAAATCCTAGTAACAAATATTCTCGGAATTGGACGAAACAAAGACCCAGGGGCCTATTTCGCCACGAACCTTCCAGAAGACCGAAGAGCATACGAAGTGGGGCCACGAGGTGGCCAAACCACAAGGCGGCGCGGCCAAGGGGGGGCCCGCACCGCCCTGTGGTGTGGGCCCCTCGTCGGCCCCCGACTCGCCCTTCCGCCTACTTAAAGCCTCCGTCGCGAAACCCCCGATGCAAAAAACCACGATACGGAAAACCTTACCGAGACGCCGCCGCCGCTGATCCCATCTCGGGGATTCCGGAGATCTCCTCCGGCACCCTCGCCGAGAGGGGATTCATCTCCCGGAGGACTCTACACCGCCATGGTCGCCTCCGGAGTGATGAGTGAGTAGTTCACCCATGGACTATGGGTCCATAGCAGTAGCTAGATGGTTGTCTTCTCCTCATTGTGCTTCATTGTTGGATCTTGTGAGCTGCCTAACATGATCAAGATCATCTATCCGTAATACTCTATGTTGTGTTTGTCGGGATCCGATGGATAGAGAATACCATGTTATGTTAATTATCAAGTTATTACATATGTGTTGTTTATGATCTTGCATGCTCTCCGTTACTAGTAGAGGCTCTGGCCAAGTTTTTGCTTTTAACTCCAAGAGGGAGTATTTATGCTCGATAGTGGGTTCATGCCCGCATTGACACCTGGGACAATGACGATGAAAGTTCTAAGGTTGTGCCTGTGCTCGTTGCCACTAGGGATAAAACATTAGCGCTATGTCCGAGGATGTAGTTGTTGATTACATTACGCACCATACTTAATGCAATTGTCCGTTGCTTTGCAACTTAATACTCGGAAGGGGTTCGGACGATAACCTGAAGGTGGACTTTTTAGGCATAGATGCAGCTTGGATGGCGGTCTATGTACTTTGTCGTAATGCCCAATTAAATCTCACTATACTTATCATGCCATGTATGTGCATTGTTATGCCCTCTCTATTTGTCAATTGCCCGACTGTAATTTGTTCACCCAACATGCTTTTATCTTATGGGAGAGACACCTCTAGTGAACCGTGGACCCCGGTCCATTCTTTTAATACTGAAATACAAATCTGCTGCAATACTTGTTTTACTGTCTTCTCTGCAAACAATCATCTTCCACACAATTCGGTTAATCCTTTGTTACAGCAAGCCGGTGAGATTGACAACCTCACCGTTTCGTTGGGGCAAAGTACTTTGGTTGTGTTGTGCAGGTTCCACGTTGGCGCCGGAATCTCTGGTGTTGCGCCGCACTACATCCCGCCGCCATCAACCTTCAACGTGCTTCTTGACTCCTACTGGTTCGATTAAACCTTGGTTTCTTACCGAGGGAAACTTGCCGCTGTGCGCATCACACCTTCCTCTTGGGGTTCCCAACGGACGTGTCAACTACACGCATCAGTGGACGTCTTGCTCACCAAGTACTTGGGAGTTTGTTTGTCGATGAAGCGGTCGAAGAAGAACTTGGGGAAAAACAACTTGCGAACGGAAAGCTTGTGGATGCCAATTTTGTGATCGGCGAACAAGAGGCTCTCAATCAAATACGAAGCATCAAGTCGTTTCTCCAAGAGGCATTTGGCAAAAATGGGAACCAAAAGAGTGTCGATGTATCCAAAATGTGGTAGGGCAAAAATTTGTGCATGTAAAAGTTTCCTTTGTAAAGTGTCAAAAATGTGTTGTGAAGCATTGTCCCACACAAATGGAACAATCAAAAGGCAAGTATCGGCGGCAAAATTTTGGGCAAAATTGTTATGTGCAATGGCAAAGCTATGGGGACTTTTAGCTTGGGAAAGTATGGTTGGCGTGAGCCGAGTATGAGTATCCTCAAGTGTCAAAGAATCCATTGCAATTTCCATAGGTGAAATGAGAAATCCAAAGAATAGCAACTTTTTGTGTGACATGTGGCATGATACGTCTCTGACGTATCGATAATTTCTTGTGTTCCATGCCACATTATTGATGATTTCTACATGTTATATGCACACTTTATGTCATATTCGTGCATTTTCTGGAACTAACCTATTAAGAAGATGCCGAAGTGCCGGTTCTCGTTTTCGCTGTTTTTGGTTTCATAAATCCTAGTAACAAAATATTCTCGGAATTGGACGAAATCAACGCCCGGGTTCCTATTTTGCCCGGAAGCATCCAGAACACCCGAGAGCCGCCAGAGGAGGGCCCTGTGGGCCCCAGACGACAGGGTGGCGCGGCCCAGGCCTTGGCCGCGCCCCCCTATGGTGTCACCGCCTCGTCGCCCCTCCGACTCCGCCTCTTCGCCTATATAAAGGTCCCAGACCTAAAACCTCGATACGGAAAAAGCCACGGTACGAGAAACCTTCCAGAGCCGCCGCCATCGCGAAGCCAAGATCTGGGGGACAGGAGTCTCTGTTCCGGCACGCCGCCGGGACGGGGAAGTGCCCCCGGAAGGCTCCTCCATCGACACCACCGCCATCTCCATCAACGCTGCTGTCTCCCATGAGGAGGGAGTAGTTCTCCATCGAGGCTCGGGGCTGTACTGGTAGCTATGTGGTTCATCTCTCTCCTATGTACTTCAATACAATAATCTCATGAGCTGCCTTACATGATTGAGATTCATATGATGATGCTTGTAATCTAGATGTCATTATGCTAGTCAAGTGGTTTTACTTATGTGATCTCCGGAGACTCCTTGTCCCACGTGTGTAAAGGTGACGAGTGTGTGCACCATGTGGGTCTCTTAGGCTATATTTCACAGAATACTTATTCACTGTTATGAATGGCATAGTGAAGTGCTTATTTATATCTCTTTATGATTGCAATGTGTTTTGTATCACAACTTATCTATGTGCTACTCTAGTGATGTTATTAATGTAGTTTATTCCTCCTGCACGGTGTAATGGTGACGAGTGTGTGCATCCGTGTTAGTACTTGGCATAGGCTATGATTGTGATCTCTTGTAGATTATGAAGTTAACTATTGCTATGATGGTATTGATGTGATCTATTCCTCCTACATAGTGTGAAGGTGACGAGTGTGCATGCTGTGTTAGTACTTGGTTTAGTCGTGTTGATCTTTCATGCACTCTAAGGTTATTTAAATATGAACATTGAATTGTGGAGCTTGTTAACTCCGGCATTGAGGGTTCGTGTAATCCTACGCAATGTGTTCATCATCCAACAAGAGAGTGTAGAGTATGCATTTATCTATTCTCGTTATGTGATCAATGTTGAGAGTGTCCACTAGTGAAAGTATGATCCCTAGGCCTTGTTCCTAAATATCGCTATCGCTGCTTGTTTACTTGTTTTATCGCGTTACTACTCGCTGCGTTACTACTCGCTTGTTTACTCGTCCCGGGCAAAGCACTTTTCGGTGCCCTTGCCATCTGCTCATACCTATTTATACCACCTGTATTTCACTATCTCTTCGCCGAACTAGTGCACCTATTAGGTGTGTTGGGGACACAAGAGACTTCTTGCTTTGTGGTTGCAGGGTTGCATGAGAGGGATATCTTTGACCTCTTCCTCCCTGAGTTCGATAAACCTTGGGTGATCCACTTAAGGGAAAACTTGTTGCTGTTCTACAAACCTCTGCTCTTGGAGGCCCAACACTGTCTACAAGAATAGAAGCACCCGTAGACATCATGGCACAAGATGCATAAGATGTCTCTCACATGTATGACATGTTCCTTGAGATTCTCGAGGTGTATGATGATAACATCAAGGCATACAACAACCATTGTGCCAACAAGATGTGTCAAGTTATGTTGCATAAGAGGCAAAAGAGGTGACGAGGAATTGGGCCAAACCGAAAGCTCGACAAGACAAGCCGGAAACACACGAGGGTGAAAGCTTTTGGGAACATACCCGTTGGTGTGAATCTCACGGGTTTGTTGATGTAGTTCGACCTTGTTGGGGTAGCTCTCAATTGCACGTTTCGTCAACTCATGCTCCGTGGCGGTGGATGTTGTCGTCCGTGTACCTACACATGGAAGAAGCAAAACAAAAAAGCGTGTGTGCATGGTAGAGGAACACAACATCCATCATGATGGTCCAAGTCTTGTGCACATCACCATTAGTATCAATTAAGATAGTATGGAATGCATGGCGATGGTGCAAATGGCAAGAAGGTGCATTCATGGCATGTGGTAACTCATGATCATCAAAAAGTGAGAAGGCTATGGGGGCCATCTCGTGGACAATGAAATAAGCATTCTTGCATACCAAGCATAAGAAAGAGCAATTGTTCGCAATCTTGGATGCAAGGATCATGGAAGAGTGTAAACATTTGGGGAAAAGCATGCAGAAGCTAATGTCATCCTTGTCATTATCATTGCAAGCAATACATGGTAAAGAGCAAGTGGTCGACATATTGCAAGCAATGGTAGAAAAATTGAAGCTCTCATAGCATGGCATGGTCATGGTATCACAAGCATTTACTTCCACATGATCAACAATGTTATCAAGCAAAGTATCGCATGGGAAAATGAAAGTAGCATGTGATGTAGAAAATGTATCATCAAGATCATGCATGCACTCATAAGTCATCATGTCCACTAGTGGGATCATGGCATCATCAACACCTATGTTGTTACCTTTGTCGGCCGACTCATTTGAAGTAGGTGTTGTGGAAGTAGGAGGATCCATGTGGTCGACATGTCCATCTTGGAGCAAGCATGGTGAGATATCATCATCTTCATGCACCATGTACATCGTCTCCATGATCGGGAACTCATCCTCCGTGGAACCTAGTGCAACATAAGAAGACACCATAGAGGGAGAGGTTAATGTGTTAGCAAATGCAATGTCCTCCAAGGACATATCATCTACCTCTCTCAACTCGCTTGGTGTATCACTCATGTCCTCCAAACGGAAGCACTCAAACTCACATATGGGGTGGAAGTCACTCAACTCACTATCACTCTCGCTCAAGTGGGCTAAGTGGCTCTCATGCTCACATGGGATTGGTACCAACTCATCGATCAAGCATATAGGAGTAGGCTCGACATTCTCATCTCCATGCGCATCCTTGGTTGAAGGGAAGTTCCCATGCTCAACCATCTTAACTCCATCGCCTCCCAAGTCGTCCTCCGTCGGTGGCGCCGTAGTGTCGTGGAGAGCTAGGCTCGGATCCACATCATCCTTGCGTTGGCCTTGGAGGTCTTCATCTTGAAGTGTGGGCGCCGTAGGCTTCTTGGTGTCTTGGGCTTGTAGCTCGTCGAAGTGGAGCATGTCGGTGCTCGTCGATGTGCATTGCCATGCCATGTGACCCTTGGCCTTGCATACCTCACATAGGAGATTGGGACATTCCCGTGGAGGGTGGCCTTGTTTCTTGCACTTGTAGCATCGGAGTCCATAGGCATATGTCGAGCCAGAGGCCATTGTGGTGGTGGCACAAGAGGTGGAAGTCGCCGTAGGCGGAAGGTATGCGCGATGTGCACTTGCCATCCTCGGAGTGGTAGACACCAAATGATGGTGTTTGTCGTCTTCATGTCGAGGATCTCGTCTTCGTGCATCATCACCATGGCTTGAGTGGTGTCGTCGAAGATCCGTGGAAGATGTTGGTCGATGGCGCTCATGGGGTGGCTTGTGTCGGCGATGATCACGGGGTGACATATGTCGATGGGAGCCATGCGACGGTGGTGGTCGACGACGATCATGAGAAGGTGTATGTCGATGACGATCCTTGACATGCCTAGAGGATAGCTCATGTGGCTTGGCATGTTGCTTGTGGCGCATTGTGGAGCTTGGAGAAGAGTGTCGATGACGATCATGTTGGGGACGCTCTTGATGCTTCACATGATGTGCTTGAAGTCGACGATCTTGTGCATAAGCACTCTCATGGTGGCGCCTTGTGGAGCTCGGAGAAGTGTTATATGTAGCTCCCTTGGCCAAGTAGGTGACTAGGTGAGGCTCCGCCATGGTGTCGATGTCGTAGGCGTGGCGTTGCTCCACCATGTCGTCCATGCTTGATGAGCCATTGTCGATGTAGAGCTCGTTGAAGTCATCCTCAAGGTGGTGCTCCACCATGTCGTCCATGTCGATGATGCTTGCGGAGCCATGGTCGTTGTCGAGCTCCTCGATGTCGGAGATGTCGGTGATTCTTTCGGAGCCATAGTCGGAGTAGAGCTCCACATGTTCCTCCACATCCGCGGTGCTTGAAGAGGAGTCCTCCTCAAAGTGCTCCGTGTACTCCTCTGTATCTTCTTCGTCGCTATACATGTTAGCACGAAGGTATCTATATGGTGTATGTTAGTGGAAGAACACTACCTCGCAACCTTACCGTGGTATGACAAGATTGGGGTGATCCAACAAACCGAGAGTTAGAACAAATGTATCGGGCACTCACACAAAAGCACACGCAAAAGCTAGCAAATATGGTGTTAGGTGAGTATGGTGGAAAGCCAAAAGACGAAATCCGAAATCAAGTGTATTGTCAAGAGTGGGTAAAATCCAAAAATCAAATTTCAAAGCGATGATCACTATAAACACGGAAAAAGATGTGGAACGCACACACGAGATGAACGGGGTTAGTGCGACCAAGGAATGAGCGGAAAAGTGTAAGAAGCCCGAAAGAAAGGGTGCTTGGTGTCACACTAACACAAGGAGAGGCAAAGCTTTGGTTGCAAACGAAGAGACAACAAGATTCACACGCGGCCTCTCTTCTCTTTTCTCTCTTTTGCTTAAAAGCTTTTTCTCCTTTGTATTTGGTGGCACTTGACACTCTTTTGTATATGTATGGTGGCACTTGCACTCTTTTGCTCTTTTTTTTTGTGTTTTGGCGGCTTTTTCTCGCACTATGTTAGCGTTAGCTCGCTCTTGCTATCTTGCCACACGAGTTTTGCTTATAAGCTTGACTCCACACTACACACACACCTCACAATCGGGGCCACGTGCAATGTCTCGCAACACTCAATAAGCAATGCTCGATCGGATAGATCGCAAAAGAAGAGGGGTTACAAGGGGAATGCAAGTTATACCTAGATGAAAATGTTAGGCGGTGTCGGAACACACAACTTGCGATGAAGGCGGTGGTGCCAAGAGTACGGTTGCAAGTTCGGGGTGCCTCGGTGTAATAACCCAGAACCTAGGAACAACGAAGGGTAGATTTAGAAATGGGATGTGCATTTCATCACAAAACGGGGGAAATTTTCGCGCCTTATTGCAACTAAACCTAAGAGGGATCGAGATTTTCTCTCATCTTGCACTTAGGGTTAGGCAATGTGAGTTAGGGAAATTTCGACATGATCTCTTTTGTATCTTGTTGATTTGGGGAATTGATTTCATTTGACAAGTGTTAATACATTTAACAATAAGCATTGAACAATATAAAATAGAACTCATAATTCAAACACAATTTATAAATTCAAATGACTTTGAATTTCAAACCGAATATTAAATACAATATTTAATTCAGAATGTAAACATTACATAGATCAAAAGCTCATGAACAAAAACTTGAGCTTTATTGATATCAACACAGATTACAAAGTCTTTACAATATTCTTGATACAAGAATTGATAAATAATAAACGAAATGAAAATAAAGATTACAATTTGCTCCTATAACTAAAACCTAAACTAAATGCTTGAAGAACATATTCTGGTCATATTCAACTTCAAAACCTGCAAAACAGATCACAAACACTAGCCATAATATAAGTGTTAGCTCAAGATTCAGTTTAGACAGCTTAGCAAGTGACACAATCTTCGGCTTGGACGGAACCAAGTCACAAGACACTTGTGCTTGTCCAAAACCAGGGACAAGCACAAGATAGGATCAGCAAGCAGACCAAAACCGAGCAGACTGCAGGGGCTCAAGTTTCAAGCATATGAGAGCACACAGCTCAAGTGTGCTGGGCAGCAACAGCAAGGCAATGCAAGGGGTGAGTCATAAAGTGACCAGGCTTGTGTGTCATGGCCAGGGAAGAAGTAGAGACCATATAAATAGCACACAAACCCTAGAACCAGTGCACAGTCGACCAGATAAGATCACCAGGTAAGGGTGAAGCAAAAACAAGCATAGTTCATCTGTTCTTGAGCAAGAACAGAACCAGCACACAACTCCTCAAGCCACCAGAGATCATGGTGACCTAGAAGATCATCCAAGCTCGGAGGTGAAGGGCTGTGAACAAACCCAAGTCCGCATCAACAAAGCATTACTTTCTAGGAGCCGGAACAAGGTATACCTAGTTCCTGGAAGAGATCCAATGGATCTAATCCATCATATGCATAAGCATGGGATGAGCGAGATGCTCATATGGGTAAATCATCACTTGGTTTTCACCAAGGATTACCGCTACCAAAAGCCACTAAGACAAAACCATCCGGATACAAATCAGGTGCACAGAAGCTAGACAAGATGCACAAATGCACACTAACAAGATCACATGCACGAGATAGCACCAAGTAGATAGCATAGATTAGCAGCTAAGACTACACAGAAGATCCTAAGCAAGCAACCATCGAAACCCTAGATTTCTTCACAGTGCAAGCATATTGGCATTCATACTTACTATGATCCCCTAATATGCAAGCAAAGTTGAGTAGCCAACAAGATCCAACCACTAGGTGAGCAACCAGCCAAGAGCAAGGCTACCGAGGTCACATCACACTTAGCACCAAATAAGAGCAAGCCAAATAGACCACATCACTATCCAGTAAATGGATTCGTAGTTTAATTGCTTGTAAAAGAATCATGAACAGCAAACTCATATACAAGCAAGACATTTAAATCATCACTGCATAAGCATTTGATCATAATTAAGTAATCTAAGCATGAATTTATCACAGATCCATGCTAAGCATGACAACAGCATACTGTTAAGCAATACAACTTAATTCATAGCCACTAGAGCAAGTAAGCAACAGCACAGTGATGCTTGAGCATCAGCATCACCAAATAAGTGAACCATATAACCACAGTGTTAGCCAGTAAGCAATCACTGACAAACAATTGATCAAATTGATCAATCATAGCAAGCCAAGCTACACAGAGAGTTTTGCCAACAAGCAAGAAATGATCCAATGGATCATTAGGTTGCAGTAATTAGTATCGAATCATATCACGAGCACCTCCGGCACACACACAAGTGTCACGGATGCATCACAAGTACACCTAGACAAGCAAGCATGATAGTCCAAGTAAGCATAAGCAAGTCATAACCAAGCATAGCATGGAATAGATAGCTTTTGAGCAAGCACAAGAGAGCATGGCAAGTACAGAGCATGCTAGGAGCAGCAGAGAAGTAAGCACAGAGATAGATAGCAAGCAAATCGACATGTGCCAAGATATCAAGAATCGGTAATCCGACCATGAGCTTGCGTAGAACCGAAGCTACAGTAAGATTGCGCAGCAGTAGTATGACTCTAGATGATCACAAGACCACCAAAGAGCAACAGATCATGAGGAGGAAGAAGAACAGTGGCAAGGGAGGCGCACAGAAGAGAAGGAGGAGGAGCAGAGGACCTTACCCGCGCCTGGAGGCAGAAGCTATGGCATGGCGAGGCAGTGCCCGCGCGGCCATAGCAGCTGCAAGCCGTGGAAGTCGCCGGCGTTACGCCGACGAACACCACCACAAGCAAGACACAGATGGAGACGACGGCACAGTGCGCCGCAAGCAGCACCCGCGCCGAGTCGGTCTCGGAGGCGCACACGTCGACGACGAGGGCGAGAGCTCGCTCTGAGAATCACCGCATCGCCCATGGCGATTCTCCAGGAGATCCAGCACCGAGGCGATTCGCCAGAGAGGACGAGAGGAGAGAAACGGCTCGGACAGCATCGATAGATCTGCTCGAGGCGGTTCTAGATCGGTAGGTGACCACGGCGGAGGAGGCCGGTGATGGCCGGAGCAGTGGCGGCGGCCATGGCGGCGACGCCATCGCCTCGTGGTCGCCGTGAGATTAGGGTTAGACGAGTGAGAAGAGGGCCGAGTGAGAGTGAGAGTGGTGGGCCGCTTCGGCGCCACCAAACCCAAAAAGGGGGCCAGCCTATTTGGGCCGTCCTCGGGTTAGTCTATTGGGCCGGGCCCAATATGAGTCCAAGGGGTAATTTGGTCTTTTTCTAATTAATAAAAGATCAAAACTTTACCAAATTTTAATAAATCATAAACAACTCTAAAAATCCAATAAAAATTGGATTTATGAATGAAAAATAAATCTTAACCAGAATAAAATATGAAATGGAATTTATGAAACAAATTCAAAATTATGAATTTTCAGAATTTAAATAATCACTTGGAATTTTCAATTATTATTTCCTTGTATTTAAAATTCAAGGAAAAATCTCAAATAAGTTCAAAAACTTATTTTCGAACATTTCAAAATGAGATTCTATTATTCCAAGTCATTTCTTTTGAACAAGAGAATTTTTCCAGAAAACTACTATATTCCCTTTTATTCCAAAAAAAACTATAGAGGTAACTTTATAATTTCAAATTATTTTGGAATGACTAAGGTAATTACCAAGTAAAATCATGTTACTTTGGATTGTTGTACTTTGTGTGAATTACAATGATTAATACTTTTAAATCAATTGTAAATTACCGTCAAAGACATAAATCTTAAATACAACCCTAAATTGTAATAACTCAATGGGGTAAAGGGATTCAACATAAAAAAATACATCCATGATTGCATTATTTGGATTTTTATAACATTGTCCTTACCGGACAATGATGCTTCTTACGTAACCCGAGGTCCAGGTTCCATCAACCGCATTGAACCGCACTATCTCGCAGTCCACGTGCAAGTTCACCCTTGCTCATGTCAACTTGATTATTTTTACTACTTTGAATGCAAAGCTATATACTTATCATTCCCGCATCGCAAATGAAATGTTAATTTCCAACTATGAATATGACTATGTGGCTGGCAATGGAACCATGGTATGTGTTGATATGGTGGAGGTTCCATTGCATGGGTTTATATCACCCTAGGATTAATTACCAATGCCGTCCAGTGATTCTAGCGCCGTACAAACCGCGTTGACCATAAGATCTATAATGGCTCTGGGGAAGCCAGCCGTATCTTTTCCCTTCTGCACGCCAACGGATTGGTAGAGCCGGCGGGGTGTTGGAGGCACTGCCGTAGGTTGGGATAGCCTTTTAAATCCCCATCCATTAGTGATGATGGCTCTACGATCTATGAAGGATTGTCCAAAGTACACCATGAGTAAAGCCGTATTATCGGGGGAAGTCTACCGGAGGTGTGCGGGTGGACAAAAGGGTGGGTTTGCGATCGCGGAGAAGGCGGTGTGGGCTTGGATCTTTATACCCGGCCTCACACCAAAGGAAGTGTGAACGGGGGCAAGTCCTCGCGGATGGCAAAAAGGGTGAGATCTCTTGTGGGAAAAGTAACGCACCTCTGCAGAGTGTATTAAATTGTGGCCGTCACTCCTTGTTCCGGAAGGAACCGCGAACGCGGCAGAAAGGAACTCCACGAAGTTCCGGTCAACTCCGTGAAGACCGACGGGCATAGTTTTCATAATAAAAGCAACCTTTTGAAGAAATGTTTTCAAAACATGCATTGACCTGCGATTTCCCGATCAATGGTCGTAGCTAGTGCATCAAACACCTTTTATTCTTTTAGAACTTGCCGAGTACCTCTGTACTCACTTTCTTTCGACACCCTTGCTAGACCGTGATCCCGAAGTGGAGGCTATCAACGATGGGGCACCGAAGGAAGCTACGAGCTGGTCTACGAAGAACCCGATCTTACCGGCGGAGTGGAAGGCGTAGACTATGGGATAGTCTACGGACTCGTATGACACGGAGGTGGAGGAGTAGTGACATACCTTAGTATCATAGAGCCGAGCAACGTAGAACTTACCTAAATAAGTTGTTGAGCTCTTTTCATCTTTAGTATAATTTGTAATGGTACTTTAGTAGTCTCTTAGGGTGTTCTCATAGGACTCGTGAGGATACCAACTTGTAAGACAATGTTTGTAATAAAGTATGGAGTGTTATGACCTGCAATGTTTCGTTGTACCACTCCGAGGGATATGGCAATTTGTGAGGAAGCCCCTTCACAAAGATCATATCAACGACTTGTATACTACAACATGCAAGTGGTATGTCGGGTCACCGCAGCTCGGTATCGGAGCAAATGTTGCGACCTTAGGTTGGAAAAACCTAGTATAGGGAAGAAACCCGTAGGAGCCTAGTAGAAATAGTAAAGGATTCTCTAGAAATATGGTGGTTATTCACTTGAGAATAGCAAAACCATATATTTTAGTGCGATAATTCTTTATTATAGCTATTATGATGCATTATCACTACTAATATTCTCGCTTTTGTATACAGCCATAATGGCGAACACTTTTCCCAAGAGGACTTTGAGGAAAGTTGAGGGTTGGCTCGGTGATTATGATGGACCAATAACAGCTCTCCCGTGTGGGATGTCGAAGGAACTTCATTGCGATCCACGGATACCGTTATCAAGTATACTTACTATGATGGGGAAATCCTAGCTAAGTGCGAGTATCGGTCCAACTACCGGAAAAACTGCCGATGAGCCGTATAATGCCATACGGAGAAGCCAAAACTATCACCACAGCCTACCATATGGGCCTATTCAAGGCAATCCTTGAGATAAGGCAAGCACAAGTCAGCAGAACTCCTATGTTCGAGTTTTCTCATATACCTCATGCCGAGGAAGATGAGGATCCCACTCTTAATCATTTGGTGTTAGCCCACGAAGTCCCGAAGCTGCAAGACACAGCACATGGATAGCTGTAAGTCTTTATTGACCACGATGTATCTTTTACACATAAAGATGAGAGGTGAGATTGACCACATGCTAGCTGAGTTCACGGACCCTGATAAAGTCCAAACTCGGATGCATGACTTGAGGGCACAACCACAACATACTACACCTTTCTTTAACCCGCATGAAGTGATGTAGATTTGAGTGACCAAGTGGTTCAAGAGAAATCTACCTACAAGAGACCCACTTACACCTAATTTTGTTCCGCACTATCCACATGTGTCAGCATCATATGATACTGGATATGGGGGAGACCACTCATGGAACATAAATTGCTCGGAGTCACCGATTGAAAACTCGACGGGTTGGCGTTTCGG
Organism: Lolium rigidum; assembly: GCF_022539505.1. Lineage (NCBI taxonomy): Eukaryota > Viridiplantae > Streptophyta > Magnoliopsida > Poales > Poaceae > Lolium > Lolium rigidum. Next base: position 201,004,248 of record NC_061508.1, read on the forward strand.
GGAACCTTTCGGTGATGAGGAGGAGCCAATTCCATGTGATACCGGAGATAAGAGTGATGCGGTTAACCCAAATGTTAACCAACACTACGAGCAGGAAGAGAAAGGTACTGATTCCATTTCTTTAGATTTGGAGATGGGCATATCTAAACCATCGCAAGATTCGAAGTAGGTGAGAGTTCTGGAACCAAGAAAAAGAAGAAGAAGAAGATGAGGGGTCAAGTGAATAGGAATCCTCCATGGATGACTCGGAGAAGAGGCACTCGTATTCCACCGGGGATATGTATGAGTCTTTATCTAGTTACTTTGGAATGACAGATCTCTCGTCTCAGCACTTCGTCCGATTCAGATTACATACCTACCGGAAGGACCTTTGTTCCGACGGTGTTCGTAAGACTAGTCGCCGTATCGGTTGGACCCTGTGGATGTACGCGGAGGCGAATGAAGACGATGAGGAGTAGAGCTTTAAGGAAGAATAAAGTAATCTAGGTGGTATTGTAATAGAACGTATTTTAAATTTCCGATGGCTTGGGCTTGGAGCCAAATAAGTGGTTTATATATACCACATGTAATATAAGTTTGTGAGTGTGTTATGTATTATACGGTGTATATACATAATAAATGTTTGTTTTGGATTTGCTTCTTGATTTCATTGTGTGACTAGTACTCGGGCAATGAGTTGAGCTCGTAAAACATTCGCATGGTGTAATTATGAGTAATCGCTCTTTGTTACAGGACTAGGGGGAAATGGCGTTAGTAGAAACCGAAGAGGCTCGCAGAGAGCGGGAAGAAAGAGAAAAAGAGGAGGCGGATGCAGCAGCCTAGAGCGTAAAACGCACCACCACCACCACACCCAATGTTGCACCCGCACTTCCAACAAGATATGAGGTCAATGGAGGAAGACAGAAGGCGTTACCAGGAAAGTCAAAGCAAGAATATGCAGGATTTCTTTACCCATGTCATCAATGAGAGGGGTAATGAAGGCAAGGGAGTAACACTATCGGACTTCCAAAATGCAAGACCACTACCATTCACATCAGCTCCGTAACCAATGGACGCCGAAGATTGGCTTATGGATACCGAACGGAAATTGAAGACCGTTGGTTGCAACGATGAGGAGAAGATCGGATATACCACTTATCCGTTGTCGTGACCAAGCAGCATCATGGTGGGAGAACCTTGTAGCAAGTACACCCTCCGGATAAGGTATTCACCTGGGAGGAGTTTAAGAAGAAGTTTCGGGATGCTCATGTTCCAGACAGCGTGGTGGAGCCGAAGAAGAGGGAGTTTGAAGAACCGAGACGAATATCGCACCAATCATGCGAAGATGTTCGGGATTTCAATAGGTTATCCAGATATGCACCCGAAGATGTAGATACAGTAGGAAAAGCGTAAGAAGCGGTTCATGAAAGGCATGAATCCATACATGAAGATGCAACTGAGGTTGGCAAGAACTGCCGAATTCCAGGAACTGATTGACTCGGCAATCACTTTCGAGGATGACTACAGTGCAAGTCCAGGAGGACAGGAGGAAGAGGGCTCGTATAGAACCAAGGAAGTACCCAATCGCAAACCAACACCCGATCGAAGTTTCAAACCTCGATACGTACCTACTACCGGTAATCAATACAACCGAGGAGGTCGAGTCGAATCCAATCACTCAAATCATCCGCAACAATTGTGGCCTAAAGGGTCATTTGCGTAAGGATTGTCGAAAACCCGTAATCATTTGCTATGGTTGTGGGAAGGAAGGACACATTAAGCCTGAGTGTCCAAACAAGTCGTCTTGGAGTGGACAGTAGCTCCGGAGGACGAGGTGGCAACAACAACAATAACAACAACAATAACAACAACCGCAACTACAACAACAACAACAATAAGAGGGGAAAGCCTTATGGAAAGCTGAATTGCACATCTTTGGAACAAGCGGAAGAATCGGATCAAACAGCTTTAGGTACGCTAAGCATTCTTACTCATCCCGGCAAAGTATTATTTGATACTCGGAGCAACCACATCATTTCTTGCATTGGAGTTTGTGGAAAAATTCGGGCTTAGATGTTCTAAGTTAGAAACCCCTATAACCGTCCTATCCGCGGGGAACGATCTTAGTGACCCACGTGAAAGAAGCACAAGTCCTAACCATATGTGACCGTGTGTATTTCATGGACCTATTAATCATACCCATGAAGGACATATCGCTCATCTTAGGGATGGATTGGTTGACCGAAAATGGAGCGGTGATTAACCGTGGAGACAAAACAAGATTACTTCGCGACTCCATCGGAGGTAGAATTGTGTTCCAAGGAGATAAGTACAATGAATTAGAGATTGGATTGGAACTCAATGTACTCGAAGGAAGTGAGAATTGAAGATATTCCCGTAGTGAATGAATTTAAGGATGTATTTCCTAAGGAACTACCGGAATGCCACCCGATAGAGAGATAGAATTCACAATCGACTCGATTCCAGTGCACAAGACCAATAGCACAACCACCATATAAGATGGGGCCAAAGGAGTTAGTGGAAACTGAAAGCTCAGATAGATGAACTGGAACAGAAGGGATTTATTCAAGAAAGTGTGTCACCATGGGGTACACCAGTTATTTTTGTGGATAAAAGAGATGGAGGAAAGAGAATGTGTGGAGATTATAGAAATTTGAACAATGTAACGATCAAGAACAAGTATCCTTTACCTAGAATTCAAGATCTTTTTGATCAAGTTCAAGGAGCAGGAGTCTTCTCGAAGATAGATTTAAGGTCGAGATACCATCAAATCAAGATCAAGAAGGAAGATGTACCAAAAACAAAGCATTCGTATCAAGGTATGGACACCATGAATACTTGGTTGTACCATTTGGACTAACAAATGCACCAGCAATTTTCATGAATTTGATGAACAAGATATTCATGAAGTACTTGGACAAGTTTGTGATAGTGTTCATAGATGATATTCTAATCTATTCCAAAGATAAAGAAGAACATGCCAAGCATTTGAAGATAGTTCTGCAAACTTTGAGAGAACATCACCTATATGCGAAGTTCAAGCAAGTGCAAATTTTGGTTAGATAGTGTTGAATTTCTTGGACATGTCATAACCAAAGAAGGCATAGCGGTGAATCCAAGTAAGGTTCAATCCGTATTGGAATGGAAATCACCTAAAAATGCTAAGGAGATACGAGGATTTCTTGGTATGGCAGAGCTATTATCTGAGATTCATAGAGGGATTTTCGAAGATTGCAGGACCAATGACCAAGTTACTCAAGAAAAATACTCCATTTGTGTGGACAGATGAGTGTGAAGCCGCTTCCAAACACTCAAAGATAAGTTAACCACAGCGACTCGTGTTAGCAGCTCTCGAACCAGGAAAGGATTACACAAGTGTATTGTGATGCTTCCAAGAATGGACTTGGATGTGTTCTAATGCAAGATCTGAAGGTAATAGCTTATGGATCAAGACAGCTTGAAACCACATGAACACAACTACCCAGTACATGATCTCGAGTTAGCGGCAGTTGTGTATGCTTTGAAGAGTTGGAGACAATTTCTATATGGATCTAAATGTGAGTTATACACTGATCACAAAAGTTTGAAGTATTTCTTCACCCGTAAAAGAATTAAACATGAGACAGAAGAGATGGTTGGAGTTGATTAAGGATTACGACCTTAAGATCAACTATACCCCGTGCAAGGCTAATGTAGTAGCAGTATGCCTTAAGCAGTAAAAGTACGGAGAATCAACCTACTGAATGGGAGATTCCAAAGGAACTTCGAAGGAGTTAGAAGATGCTCGGATCTTGTTTATTCAAGGTGATGCCAAAGGAAGTATAGCAACCATGAGGATTATGGATGAGATGTACTCAGCATTTGAAATATGAGATTATCCGAAAGCAAGCTGGATGATTTGTTCATTCAAGAGGAAATCAAGAGGATTGGCGAAGGAAGACCATCGGAATTCCATCTAGGGGATTTTGATTCATTATATTTCCGTAAAAGGATCCGTGGTACCCGATGATCCAGAAGTGAAGTCAATCATATTAAAAGAAGCACATGAAACCCCTTATTCCATACATCCAGAAGTACCAAGATGTATATGGATTTGAAGGAGATGTTCCGTGGAACAACATGAAAAGAGAAATAGCACAATATGTCTCTGAATGTCATACATGTCAACGAGTGAAGGCAGAACATCGAGTCCCGCGGGATTACTCAAACCACTAGAGATACCGGAATGGAAATGGGATGAAATCGAATGGATTTTGTCACCGGTTTACCAATGACTAATAAGAGGAAGGATATGATATGGGTAATAGTGGATAGACTTACCAAGAGCGCTCATTTCATAGCCGTAAACACAAAAGATACTGCAGTAAAAGCTTGTGGATATTTATGTGAAGGAAATTGTGAGTAAACATGGAGTACCAAAGAAGATAGTCTCGTATAGAGGTTCGATTTTCACATCAGCATTCCGGAAACAACTACAAGAATCTTTGGGATCCAAGTTGGATTTCAAGACAAGATATCATCCACAAACCGAGGACAAACCGAAAGAACCAATCGGATACTTGAGGACATGCTTAGAGCTTGTGCTCCGAACTTTGGAGGCTCATGGGAGGATCATTTACCTTTAGCGGAGTTCTCATATAACAATAGTTATCGTAGTAGCATTCGGATGGCACCGTACGAAGCATTGTACTGAAGGAAGTGTAGATCACCAATTTGTTGGTTTGAAACCGGAGAAAACAAGGAATTTACACCGGATTACATCAAAGAAAGACAAGACGTCATCGAGGTGATCCGGGATAGACTCAAGATAGCTCGTAGTCGTCAGAAGAGTTACGCCGACTTAAAGAGAAGAGATTGGGAACCGAAAGTGGGAGACATGGTTTATTTAAAGGTTAGCCCAATGAAAGGACTTAAGAGGTTCGGAGTGAAAGGAAAGTTAAGTCCTCGATATATTGGACCATTTAAGATACTCACCGAATCGAGGAACATCCTTTGAGTTGGAATTACCAGCACAACTAAGTCAAGTTCATAATGTATTTCATGTTTCACAACTCGTAAAATGTTTGAAGGCACCTGGATGATCCTATCACATATGAAGAAATAGAATTGCAATCTGACCTAACTTATGTGGAAAGGCCTCGAAAAGATCTTAGAAGTACAATGGAAGAAATTAAGAAACAGAGCAATCAAATACCGCAAAGTGCAATGGCAACATCATCCCGAGCGAGAAGCTACTTGGGAGACAGAAGAAGAACTCGTGAAGTCTTACCCCGAGATGTTCAGTACTCAATCTTAACTTCGGGACGAAGTTTCGTTAAGGGGGAGAGGCCGTAATAACCCTGAACCTAGGAACAACGAAGGGTAGATTTAGAAATGGGATGTGCATTTCATCGCAAAACGGGGGAAATTTTCGCGCCTTATTGCAACTAAACCTAAGAGGGATCGAGATTCTCTCTCATCTTGCACTTAGGGTTAGGCAATGTGAGTTAGGGAAATTTCGACATGATCTCTTTTGTATCTTGTTGATTTGGGGAATTGATTTCATTTGACAAGTGTTAATACATTTAACAATAAGCATTGAACAATATAAAATAGAACTCATAATTCAAACACAATTTATAAATTCAAATGACTTTGAATTTCAAACTGAATATTAAATACAATATTTAATTCGTAATGTAAACATTACATAGATCAAAAGCTCATGAACAAAAACTTGAGCTTTATTGATATCAACACAGATTACAAAGTCTTTACAATATTCTTGATACAAGAATTGATAAATAATAAACATAAATGAAAATAAAGATTACAATTTGCTCCTATAACTAAAACCTAAACTAAATGCTTGAAGAACATATTCTCGTCATATTCAACTTCAAAACCCGCAAAACAGCATCACAAACACTAGCCGTAATATAAGTGTTAGCTCAAGATTCAGCTTAGACAGCTTAGCAAGTGACACAATCTTCGCTTTGGACAGAACCAAGTCACAAGACACTTGTGCTTGTCCAAAACCAGGGACAAGACAAGATAGGATCAAGCAACAGACCAAAACCGAGCAACTGCAGGGGGCTCAAGTTTCAAGATATGAGAGCACACAGCTCAAGTGTGTCAGGGCAGAACAAAGAAGGCAATGCAAGGGGTGAGTCATAAAGTGACCAGGCTTGTGTGTCATGGCCAGGGAAGAAGTAGAGACCATATAAATAGCACACAAACCCTAGAACCAAGGCACGACTGACCGAGATAAGATCACCAGGTAAGGGTGAAGCAAAAACAAGCATAGTTCATCTGTTCTTGAGCAAGAACAGAACCAACACACAACTCCTCAAGCCACCAGAGATCATGGTGACCTAGAAGATCATCCAAGCTCTGGAGGTGAAGGGCTGTGAACAAACCCAAGTCTCGCATCAACAAAGCATTACTTTCTAGGAGCCGGAACAAGGTATACCTAGTTCCCCGGAAGAGATCCAATGGATCTAATCCATCATATGCATAAGCATGGGATGAGCAGATGCTCATATGGGTAAATCATCACTTGGTTTTCACTAAGGATTACCGCTACCAAAAGCCACTAAGACATAAACCATCCAGATACAAATCAAGTGCACTGTAAGCTAGACAAAGATGCACAGATGCACACTAACAAGATCACATGCACAGATAGCACCAAGTAGATAGCATAGATTAGCAGCTAAGACTACACGTAAGATCCTAAGCAAGCAACCATCGAAACCCTAGATTTCTTCACAGTGCAAGCATATTGGCATTCATACTTACTATGATCCCCTAATATGCAAGCAAAGTTGAGTAGCCAACAAGATCCAACCACTAGGTGAGCAACCAGCCAAGAGCAAGGCTACCGAGGTCACATCACACTTAGCACCAAATAAGAGCAAGCCAAATAGACCACATCACTATCCGTAAATGGATTCGTAGTTTAATTGCTTGTAAAAGAATCATGAACAAGAAACTCATATACAAGCAAGACATTTAAATCATCACCGCATAAGCAGCTCATCATAATTAAGTAATCTAAGCATGAATTTATCACAGATCCATGCTAAGCATGACAACAAGATACTCGTTAAGCAATACAACTTAATTCATAGCCACTAGAGCAAGTAAGCAATAAAGACAAGCTGATGCTTGAGCATCAAGCATCACCAAATAAGTGAACCATATAACCACGATGTTAGCCGCAGTAAGCAATCATCGACAAACAATTGATCAAATTGATCAATCATAGCAAGCCAAGCTACACGAGAGTTTTGCCAACAAGCAAGAAATGATCCAATGGATCATTAGGTTGCAGTAATTAGTACTCGAATCATATCACGAGCACCTCCGGCACACACACAAGTGTCACAGTATGCATCACAAGTACACCTAGACAAGCAAGCATGATAGTCCAAGAAGCATAAGCAAGTCATAACCAAGCATAGCATGGAATAGATAGCTTTTGAGCAAGCACAAGAGAGCATGGCAAGTACAGAGCATGCTAGGAGCAACAGAGAAGTAAGCACAAGATAGATAGCAAGCAAATCGACATGTGCCAGTATCAAGAATCGGTAATCCGACCATGAGCTTGCGATGAAACCGGCTACAGTAAGATTGCGCAGCAAGTAGTATGACTCTAGATGATCACAAGACCACCAAAGAGCAACAGATCATGAGGAGGAAGAAGAACAAAGTGGCAAGGGAGGCGCACGTAAGAGAAGGAGGAGGAGCAGAGGACCTTACCCGCGCCTAGAGGCAGAGGCTATGGCATGGCGAGGCAGTGCCCGCGCGGCCATAGCAGCTGCAAAGCCAGGGAAGTCGCCGGCGTTACGCCGACGAACACCACCACAAAGAAGACAAAGCATGGAGACGACGGCACAGTGCGCCGCAAGCAAGCACCCGCGCCAGGTCGGTCTCGGAGGCGCACACGTCGACGACGACGGCGAGAGCTCGTCGGAGAATCACCAGATCGCCCATGGCGATTCTCCAGGAGATCCAGACCGAGGCGATTCGCCAGAGAGGACGAGAGGAGAGAAACGGCTCGGACGGATCGATAGATCTCGCTCGAGGCGGTTCTAGATCGGTAGGTGACCACGGCGGAGGAGGCCGGTGATGGCCGGAGCAGGTGCGGCGGCCATGGCGGCGACGCCATCGCCTCGTGGTCGCCGGAGATTAGGGTTAGACGAGTGAGAAGAGGGCCGAGTGAGAGTGAGAGTGGTGGGCCGCTTCGGCGCCACCAAACCCAAAAAGGGGGCCAGCCTATTTGGGCCGTCCCTGGGTTAGTCTATTGGGCTGGGCCCAATATGAGTCCAAGGGGTAATTTGGTCTTTTTCTAATTAATAAAAGATCAAAACTTTACCAAATTTTAATAAATCATAAACAACTCTAAAAATCCAATAAAAATTGGATTTATGAATGAAAAATAAATCTTAACCATAATAAAATATGAAATGGAATTTATGAAACAAATTCAAAATTATGAATTTTCAGAATTTAAATAATCACTTGGAATTTTCAATTATTATTTCCTTGTATTTAAAATTCAAGGAAAAATCTCAAATAAGTTCAAAAACTTATTTTCGAACATTTCAAAATGAGATTCTATTATTCCAAGTCATTTCTTTTGAACAAGAGAATTTTTCCAGAAAACTACTATATTCCCTTTTATTCCAAAAAAACTATAGAGGTAACTTTATAATTTCAAATTATTTTGGAATGACTAAGGTAATTACCAAGTAAAATCATGTTACTTTGGATTGTTGTACTTTGTGTGAATTACAATGATTAATACTTTTAAATCAATTGTAAATTACCGTCAAAGACATAAATCTTAAATACAACCCTAAATTGTAATAACTCAATGGGGTAAAGGGATTCAACATAAAAAATACATCCATGATTGCATTATTTGGATTTTTATAACATTGTCCTTACCGGACAATGATGCTTCTTACGTAACCCGAGGTCCAGGTTCCATCAACCGCATTGAACCGCACTATCTCGCAGTCCACAGGCAAGTTCACCCTTGCTCATGTCAACTGGATTATTTTTACTACTTTGAATGCAAAGCTATATACTTATCATTCCCGCATCGCAAATGAAATGTTAATTTCCAACTATGAATATGACTATGTGGCTGGCAATGGAACCATGGTATGTGTTGATATGGTGGAGGTTCCATTGCATGGGTTTATATCACCCTAGGATTAATTACCAATGCCGTCCAGTGATTCTAGCGCCGTACAAACCGCGTTGACCATAAGATCTATAATGGCTCTGGGAAGCCAGCCGTATCTTTTCCCTTCGCACGCCAACGGATTGGTAGAGCCGGCGGGGTGTTGGAGGCACCGCCGTAGGTTGGGATAGCCTTTTAAATCCCCATCCATTAGTGATGATGGCTCTACGATCTATGAAGGATTGTCCAAAGTACACCATGAGTAAAGCCGTATTATCTGGGGAAGTCTACCGGAGGTGTGCGGGTGGACAAAAGGGTGGGTTTGCAATCGCGGAGAAGGCGGTGTGGGCTTGGATCTTTATACCCGGCCTCACACCAAAGGAAGTGTGAACGGGGGCAAGTCCCCGCGGATGGCAAAAAGGGTGAGATCTCTTGTGGGAAAAGTAACGCACCTCTCGCAGAGTGTATTAAATTGTGGTCGTCACTCCTTGTTCCGGAAGGGAACTGCGAACGCGGCAGAAAGGAACTCCACGAAGTTCGGTCAACTCCGTGAAGACCGACGGGCATAGTTTTCATAATAAAAGCAACCTTTTGAAGAAATGTTTTCAAAACATGCATTGACCCGCGATTTCCTCGATCAATGGTCGTAGCTAGTGCATCAAACACCTTTTATTCTTTTAGAACTTGCCGAGTACCTCTCGTACTCACTTTCTTTCGACACCCTTGCTAGACTCGTGATCCCGAAGTGGAGGCTATCAACGATGGGGCACCGTAAGGAAGCTACGAGCTGGTCTACGAAGAACCCGATCTTACCGGCGGAGTGGAAGGCGTAGACTATGGGATAGTCTACGGACTCGCATGACACGGAGGTGGAGGAGTAGTGACATACCTTAGTATCATAGAGCCGAGCAACGTAGAACTTACCTAAATAAGTTGTTGAGCTCTTTTCATCTTTAGTATAATTTGTAATGGTACTTTAGTAGTCTCTTAGGGTGTTCTCATAGGACCCGTGAGGATACCAACTTGTAAGACAATGTTTGTAATAAAGTATGGAGTGTTATGACCTGCAATGTTTCTGTTGTACCACTCTGAGGGATATGGCAATTTGTGAGGAAGCCCCTTCACAAAGATCATATCAACGACTTGTATACTACAACATGCAGTGGTATGCTGGGTCACCGCACTCGGATGTCGTCGCTTGCTTCGGAGCTGCGGGTTAGTTTCACAAACAAGGCACTCAAACCGGAACAAGCAAACACAAGTTAGCGGAAGAAAATGGTCAAAGTAGCTTGGCGGTGGTGGCGGTGGTAAGCCGGTGGTGGGTGGTGTCGATGCTCTTGCGGTTGCGGCGGTGGTTATGGGGCCGCGGTGGTGTGTACCGGTGGTTTGGGAGGGTGACGGAGCTTGCCGGTGGTGGAGAGGAGTGGTGGTGGTCAGCGGCGGAGGTGGGAGTGGTGGCGCCCGGTCTGGCGCCCGGTTGACCGGCCCTGGCGCCGGCTGGCCCGGTTGACCGGGTTCTGGCGTTGGTGCCCGGTTGGGCGCCCGGTTGACCGGCTCTGGCACCGGTCGGCCCGGTCTGCAGCCCAGTTGACCAGGTTCTGGGCCGGTTTGCGTTTCTCTCTCCTATTCTCGAGCAAAACTCGTCCAAATCGACCCAAATCGAAGGAAAACGATGGAATTGGGGGCTAGAAGTGGGGGAAATAGTAGATCAAGCACAATAACATCGAATCAATGGACCAAAACCACTCAAAACGCAACCAAATCGCAGATCCGTCAAAAGGCAATTTAGGGCTATTTTTGGGGATTTTTGGGGAAAATTTTTAGAGACGAAATTGGGTGGGTGGGGGGTCAAATCCGCGGAAACCAAAGTCTGTTGATACCATATGATGAGGTCTAAGACCCCGTGTGTGGCCCGATCTCGCGGTTGACCCGAAATCCAAGGGGGAGGAGAGGGAGAGTGCGAAGAACACGACGAACACGAAGAACACGAGGAACTCACGCACGCACACCAACCCGATACAATCAATACTTACCCCCGTGGCTCGATGGACCACGCCAATAGAATCAACCCGGAAGAGACGCGCGGTAGAATTCCGTGCGGAGAGATTGGTGAGGGAGATGAATCTAGGAGTGGGAGAGAGAGTGGGTAGCACTAGAATCTCACACACCAAATCCAATCACCCAACAAGGGTAGCCTGGATACAAAGGGGATGAAACCCTAGGGAGACAAAGCTCAAATCCATGTCTAAGCCTAAATCTTGTATAATGGGTAAAGGAGGGGTCCAGGTTGCTTATATAGGCCAACATGGCCAACAAGGCGAAAAGGTACATAAGTGGATAACTTAGGCAGTTTGGTGGGGCATTCCCGTCGGATCCGGTCCTCGGGGCCGGTCCGATCCGGGCTCGTGACCGGGTGGTCCGGTCGTGTGGCCGGTCGACCGGTCGCCAACCGGAAATGTCGCAGATCTCCGTCCAGTTGGCCCCCGGTACGACGCCCGGTTGTCGCCGGGGTGGATCCGATCTGGGGCCCGGTCTGACCGGCCCTGGGACCGGCCTAGCCGGCCTGTGGCCCGGTCGGCCGGCTTCGCAGGCCGGCTGGGCCTCTTCCTCCCGCCTCTTCTTCCTCTTTCTTCTTCTCTTCTTTCCTTCTTCTTCTTCTCTCTTCCTTGCACCATGGGAGTTCCTTCCCTCTTGGTCCTTGTCGATGTCGGCACTGATGACCCACAAGTATAGGGGGTGTATCGTAGTATCTTCGATAAGTAAGAATGTCGATCCCAACGAGGAGCAGAAGGTGTTGACAGGCAGTTTTGATGAAGGATTTACTGTAAATGCTCACAGACAAGTATTCATGGGGTTTTGATGTAACAGATGAATAAAGTACAAGTAAGTAAAATGCGAGAGAAATAATTGCAGCGAGTGGCCCAATCCTTTTTAGCACAAAGGACAAGCCGGTTTGTTTACTTATAATGACCAAACGTTCTTGAGGACACACGGGATTTTAGTCTAGTGCTTTCGCTACATACGGTTGATTAATCTTCATTGTTTTGATAAGTGTTGTGTGGGTGAACCTATGCTAATGTACCGCCCTTCCTAGGACTAATACATACTTGTGATTATACCCCTTGCAAGCATCCGCAACTACAAGAAAGTAATTAAGATAAATCTAACCACAGTCTTAAACTCTGAGATCCTGCGATCCCTCCTGCATCGATATACCAACGGGGGCTTAGGTTTCTGTCACTCCGGCAACCCCGCAATTGGCAAACGAGTACAAGATGCATTCCCCTAGGCCCATAAATGGTGAAGTGTCATGTAGTCGACGTTCACACGACACCACTAGAAGAATAACACCACAACTTAAATATCATAACATTGAATATTACTCAACCATAATTCACTACTAACATTTAGACTTCACCCATGTCCTCAAGAACTAAACGAACTACTCACGAGACATCATATGGAACATGATCAGAGGTGATATGATGATGAATAACAATCTGAACATAAACCTTGGTTCAATGGTTTCACTCAATAGCATCAATAACAAGAAGAAATCAGTGCCGGGAGAGTTTCCCCTATCAAACAATCAAGATCAAACCCAAATTGCTACAGCGGTGACGATGTCCAGCGGTGGATATGGCGGTGATGATGGTGGAGATGATGATGATGGTGATGGAGATGATGTCCAGCTCGATGGCGGTGACGATGGCGTCGATTTCCCCCTCCGGGAGGGAATTTCCCCGGCGGATTCCTGCCCGCCGGAGAGCTCTTTTCTCTCTCGGTGTTCTCCGCCCCGCGAGGCGGGCTGTAACCCTTCGTGAGGATTCCTCTCGTGGCTTAGGTCTTCGGGACGAAGGGTTTCGCGAAGAAAAGGAGGCGAAAGAGGCCGAGGGGGCCCCACACTACATGGTGGCGCGGCCGAGCCATGGGCCGCGCCGCCCTATGGTGTGGGCCCACCTTGGGTCCACCTCGACTCCCCCTTCGGCTTCCTTCGTCATCCGGAAAAATAGGATTTTTGGTAAAACTCCCTTCCACGAGTTGATCTTCCGAAATATTGCATCCTGACGGTGCTTTTTCCAGCAGAATCCCGGCTCCGGTGCTCGATCTCCAAATAATCATGAAACATGCAAAATAGATGAAATAACATAAGTATTGTGTCCCAATATGAAATATATCAATGAATAACAGCAAATTATGATATAAAATAGTGATGCAAATTGGACGTATCAGGCACCTATGGACACCATGATGATAGGCATGAGGTAGCATACCATTCAAGTTGGTGTTGAGGTCGACCATAGAGAGGAAAGAGTTCACCTTGACATATATGGCGGGGGTTTGTGTTGTTGGTCCACTTGGGGGACTCCTTGGTCATGGTGTAGCTTCGACGATAGGCGGGGCTACATCAAGATAATTTGAGGAAACATAGATCAACACCAAAGAACACAGATCTGTGGTGCAAAACCACAAAAAACGCAACAAATCCGGAGATCAAATTTCGAGCTATTTTTTGGGGCAATTTTTTTTTGGAAAATTTTTGGGCGAAATTGGTGAAATTGGAGGGTCAAATTCGTGGCAACCTTTGCTCTGATACGGGGCGACCTTCGGTCTTCACCGCATCATGTGCTTCATCGCCAAGACGTCACGCCAAGGTGAATCTTCTCCTTTATGCGTGCCTACAATCTGCTATTTGGAACGATATACTACTTCATACTCCGTCACATCTTGATGATAGGAACTTAACGACAAGTACGGAGGGAAGGAAGGATGGCACGGAGACCCGAGGACGCAAGGCCGATGTCACGGAGGCATGGAGGAGAAGAAGGAAGAAGATGCGTCCGAGGTCGCCAAGAAGAAGAAGTCGCATGAAGCATCACCTCCGGGCCGGATTGTCCACCCCCATCAAGGCTGGGCAATCCGCCCTCCCCATGCACTTCCAACACTTGGGCCTAGCCCATGTAACCTCCCTCTATGCTATTTGTATGCCTAAACTACCCCTCCTTAGTGGCTCCCTATATATAGGCTCCCACCTCCCCCTTCATTAGGTTAGACATAACTTGAGTGAGAACTTGTGTGATGACCCAGCGTACCACTGCATGATGTAGTACACCAGTCGTTGACATAACACAAGTGAAACACCGTTCCACTCATATTACATCTCTCAGAGTGGTACAACAGAAACATATGCGAGTCCAAGGTATGTCTATAGAAGTACACACGAACTGTTTACATAAGATCAACATAGCCTCCTACTTTACAAGTGAGGTAAAACTTCAAATAAAGCTCCGAGAAGAACGACTCGTAGACTATCTTATTGCTAACTCAAGTTTAATAGCTACTTGGCTTGCTATAGATTTTTAGCTACTTAGGTGCTATGATTAGGGAAAGATTCCCTTCTATTACTAGTCTAGGTTTCCCTTATAGCTGATGCAGAAGTTGACTCCATTGACTTCTTTGATTGGATTCTTCATCTCGTTGCAGTTGACTCCTTTGTCTTCGAGTTCCACGGTAGTTTCTCCTTCGGTGCGTTGCTCTAAGAAGGGGGTTCAAACGAGATAGAATGAGTACGAGCGTACTCAGCAAGTTCATATTAGGAAATATGTGTATCATGCACTAGCTACAGCCATAGACCGGAAAGTCATAGGCCAATGCAAGTTTTTGTAAACATTTCTTCAAAAGGTTTATTTTATTCTGAAAACTATGCCCGTCGGTCTTCACAGAGTTGACCGAACTTCGTGGAGTTCCTTTCCTGCCGCGTTCGCAGCTTCCTTCCCGAACAGGAGTGACAATCACAATTCAGTATCCTCTCGCAGAGGTGCGTTACTTTTCCCATAAGAGAGCTTATCCTTGATACCAACCGGGTGTACTTTCCCGTCCACACTTCCTTGGTGCGGGGCCAGGTGTAAGATCCAAGCCAATCACTGCCTTCTCCGCGATCGTGCAAACCCACCCTTTTGTCCATCCGTACACCTCCAGTAGACTTCCCCGATAATACGGCTTTACTCATGGTGTACTTTGGACAATCCTTCATAGATCGTAGAGCCATCATCACTAATGGATGGGGATTTAAAAGGCTATCCCAACCTACGGCAGTGCCTCCAACACCCCGCCGGCTCTACCAATCCGTTGGCGTGCGAAGGGAAAAGATACAGATCGACTTCCCCAGAGCCATTATAGATCTTATGGTCAACGCGATATGTACGGCGCTAGAATCATCGGACGGCATTGGTAATTAATCCTAGGGTGATATAACCCATGCAATGGAACCTCCACCATATCAACACATACCATGGTTCCATTGCCCACCACATAGTCATATTCATAATTGTAAAATAATACTTTGCTTTTCAATGCATGAGTGATAAGTATAGTACTTTGCATATAGTTTGATACAAATAATCAAATGACATGAGCAAGCGATGAACTTGCCTTTCTTGACTCGCAAGATTATGCAGCAAAAGCTTCGATACGTGATAACTCCAAATTCTGAAATACCATCATCGTCCGGTAAGGACAATGTTTAAAGAACTGGCAAAGATGCTATAATGCATAGTATGAGATGCAATCGTCCCGAGCATAACCTAACCTCGATGATTTAGGATGTATGAGTTGAAAAGATTTCTTTAGGGTTGGTTGCACTTTTAGGATGGTTCTCAAACAAGGTTCTGATTAGGGTTTGGTTAAATTAACATCTTAACAAGTGATATATGACATCATAACAATCTTACACATAAAGAATAGTGGTGGAATAATATGTAAAGAACAGCTTGTCAATTTTAAGTTCTACGTAACATGGTTGATGATTACTTATACGATACTTCAAAAGAATAACTTTTGAAGAACATGTTGTTTAAGAAACATTTAGTATTGCAAAGAAGGATAGGGCTTCTAAGGTTTGATTGACATTTGTACTTCAAAAGAATAACTTTTGAAGAACAGGTTAAATAAGAATATGAACTACTATGCATAGGAGCTATGTTTTTTCTAGGGTTTACTATTGAATTCATTTAGTTCCACTAATAGGAACTAGTTGGGTGATTAAGTTGAATTGGTTCTATATACAACAAGTATGGGCAGGTTTATTACTATGGTTGATTATGATATCATATCAAAGGATGGTTATCCAGGATGGTTCTATAAATTAGCTACTAGGGTTTACGATGGTTTCTCATTTGATTCACTAAATAATCACTAATAGTTTCTAAGCTAAGTGACTTATCATTCCCTAAGTAGGGTTTAGTTGGATAGGAACATGTGATGTGATTTGCTACACAAAGTTGATACTAGGGTTTATCATTATGGTTCTACTAGGGTTTAATTATTGAGGTTGATCTTAATGGTGTATATAGGAGTGGTGATCAATGGTGCTAACATATTAACAAGCTAGGGTTTATACCTATGTGACATTAATGGATCATATAGGTTTTAATTAAGAATATGGACATGAAATGATAATCTCATGTGACTTGGTTTTATGCTAGTGGATCATAAGTATGCATTCATTTGTTTCTTACTAGGGTTTTATAGGTATAGGTGAAGTGGATATGATCACATGGGCTAAACCCCTAGGGTTTCAGGGTTGCACTAATTTAGGATGATCACATGAAATAATGAGATCAAGGTTCATGCTTATGTTAGAATTAGGGTTTCTAAATTATGGTACAACTCTACAAATGATAATTGACAAGATAAGTGTGAATACTATTTACTTTGAAACAACATTAATAATGATTTGACATTTTATTCATGTTCACAAGAATTAATAATTAGGGTAACTCATGTTTAGGTTTAATTTAGAAATCAGGGTTTAACAATTATTAGGAGGTTTTAAAAATAATTAACTTGTTAACTAAAGATGTCTAAGTAACAAGTTTTGAATTACCAAAATAACATTGGCCTTTAGTATTTTCTTGATTTATTATCATTTAAAAAAAATAGAAAATAGCACTTTGCAAATTAGGGTTTATGAATTATCACTAATATTTAAGTGGATGCAATTATGATAAATAAAATTAATCTTAAAATTTTACTTAGTTATTGAATAGTTAAAATTTAACTTTGGAACTTCACTAATTATTGAATTCAAATTGTATTTTAAACAAATGAAATGGCATAATTAATTAGGTTAAAAATAAATGAATTTTTATTTTCACACACATTTTTGTTTTATATTTTATTTGAATAGAATTTATTTTTGTGAACATTTTGATATATTATTTGCATTTTTCTGAGTTGAAATGGAATTTCTATGATTTTGCAAAGTTTCAGTATTTTTCTGGAATTTGAAATAAAGTGAAAAGGCTAAAGATGCCGGTTCGTTTCTAGTCCGAGAGACTGACTGGTGGGGCCGTTGACTAGGTCACTTGCCACGCGGGCAAAGACCAGTCAACATGACCAGCGGGTCCACCTCCACGTCGACACCACCGGCGGCTTGACGCCGGCGGGTCAGAACGCGGCGGCGACACCGATTCTGGGCTCCCCGGGATGCGCGGCTAGTACTAATCGACTCCCTTTGATCTACTGAGCACGACGGTGGTGATGGTTTGTGCGGGGACTCACCGGAGCATCGCCGGAGAAGACATCCGCGGCGGCGCTGCTCCGGCCAAGCGGCTAACTCGAGCTAGGGATGATACTAGGAAGCGAAAGTTGGCTCTATAGATGCGCAAGCTTACCGTGAAGTTGATGGTGTGGTCGGCGACGTCGATGACCGCCGGAGTTGAGCTCGATTTCGCCATTGCCGACGATGTACTGAGAAAGGGAAAACCGAAATTGACGTTGTCCAGAGCTCCCCTTGACGATTGCTTGAGCCCAGATGCTCCTCTCGACGAGGCGCTCCTCCTCGACCAAGCTACGAGCTCCGGGGTGGCTCCGGCCGACGGCTTCATCTTCGACTCCGACGACCGTGGGTGGATGAACGCGAGAGATAGAGAATGACCGAGAAGAAATGGAGGGGCGGCGAGGTTCTAGGGTTTCCTGGAGAAGCTCCGAGCATATTTATAGGGCGAGGCGAGGTCCGGTCTCGTCGGCTCGCCGGCGGTACTGGCCGAGATGCACTGGCGACGATGAGCTGCATTCGGGCGTGAATCTCGATGCGGATGGATAGACTCGGACGCGAGGGCGATAGTGTGGAGCTCTAGAACCTTCTGCGACGTCCGAGGCGTCCTTATCGTCGACGAGGTCGGCGTCTACTGGCGTTGTCGCGGTGTCGGCCTCGGAGAAGAAGACGACGACGACGTTTCTCCCTTGCACGAATTCTAAAGCAACCGAAACGGTATCCGGCTTTGGGCTGGGCTGCTCCCGGTCTTCTCGTCGGGCCAATGACATGGGCTGCTCGCTGGGTTGCACGGCCGGGTAAGCTTTTCCCTCTCTTTTCTCTTTTCTATTTTATATTTTCTGGTTTGAGTTTGAGATTTGAATTCAAATTGATTTCTGCTTTGTTTTGCGGGTTCTAAATTATTTGAATATCAATATAACTTGATAGCAATGCTCACTCTGTATAATTTTGTTGTTTAAACAAATATTTAGTTTAGGATTTAATTGATATCTTGTGAGGCTTGAGTAAAATAGAAATGGTTTAGTTATTTATTTCAATTTCCTTTTTAATTTAGGAACCATATCTATTTAAATGATTTGAAATTTAGAACATGTGCATGGTGAACACATTTTATTTTTCTAGTGCTTAACCATAGTGATCATTCACCTATAATTTAATTATGGCTAGGGTTTAACAAATGGTAAAGGAAATGGAATTGGTTCATGATTTTATGTGAATGATAGTTCTTAAGGTTTTGAGAAAATGGTTGATTAAATTCTATAATTACTAATCTTGCTTAGCAACTTCTAGCTTGGATTATACTTGTGATCCATGATACACAAGGTAGGGCATATTATTTTATGTGAAGTGGATCCTATGTGAAAGGGTTTAGGGTTTTGCATACTCTTCATTAAATTGCAATATAAGTAGGCATGAGGATTGGTCTGGGTTAACTACTAGTGATATACTTATTATTTCATGTGATAGATGAGATCTAGTAATCATTTGGTTTAACTTATCATCTAGGTATACAAGATATGATCATGTATTAGACAAGATCCACTCATTCCTCACTAATCCCTCTTTAATATTCCTCTCATCACACTCATCCTAAATTTTTAAGGTTTATAATTAATACTAAGTTGTGATGATTATGGAATTGGTTTTCTAAGGTATTTTTATTGGAATAGGGTTCTCACCTTCAAGATTAAATATTGACTTGAACAACTAGGATTAGTACTACTCTAGTATTCTTGTATGGGCATGGCTATGATTAGTATTATAACTTCTCTCACTTCTCAATGTCTTGGAATATCCTAAGGTCCTATCCAAGAGATGATGATATGATCCTCTACATATATGGTTTTCCTAGGAATTCTACCTTGGTATCTTCTGTAGCTTGTTCTTCAGGAAATCTGAATATACCTGCATCTTGTGGTATGCCTCCACCTCCTAGCTTCTTCATCTTGATCCTAGCTAATTCACATGGAGTGGCTCTATGTGTTTGTTCGCATGTATCATGGTACTTGATGAGCAAATGGGTGAAGGGTGTGGCTCTATTTATAGGCTTGGGCAAGCTCTAGTATCATGACACATAGGTGGTGACTCTTGATTTGGTTGGATGAGTAAGGTGCTTGGTTGTCATGCCCTTATCCATAGCAATCCTTTGAGCATGAGGTGGCAAAGCTTGGAAAGCAAGTCATGTAGATATTTTCATCCCACATGGCATAGAGATTATCCTCTCATATGATTTATTTTTGGATAGCCAAGTGGCATTTGCTACTAAATATCATGTGGATGGTTTTATTATTGTGGATGAGTCATCATACCATCTTTGATTGGATTTGCATTATAATATTGGTAAAAAGGTTAAGGTTGAGGGTTATTTCTCAAGTTTGGATAGTTGGTGTTTGAATTCACCAAGGCATGATCATATGAGTTTCAAAATACTCATAATTAGTTTTATTCAAATAGTTGGAACTATAATTCGTAATGTAAATGGATTTAGTTTTATGATATTCCATATACTTAATAAGTTATGATTTAAATAAGAATGTGTGGCTTTTATGCACTTTAGACCCTGTGGTTTACCTTATTTATAAGTGAATTTAAATTGCACACAAAGATAGTTGCTAACTTTTAAGTGTTAATAAGTTAGGGTTTGATTCTTAAAGAATGTGTTATTGTAAATATAATTCCATTTGATCTAATCCATAGATCAAATCATCTCTACCCAAAACAAGGTTCTAACAAAGATCACAATGAAGTTTATAGCGCTTGACTTGATGATCTATTTCAATTCCAGCAAGTCAAGTGAAACTTCAGTTACTGTGGTAAGTTTTATTTGAAGCGCGAAAATTCCCCGGATTTTCTATGCATGAATGCAATGCACACTTTGGTGTTCTCTCATTTTGTAGCCTCTAAACCTGGGATATTACAGCCTCTCCCCCTTAAACTGAACTTCGCCCCGAAGTTCGAACGCTCTCATGTTTCGGAATGTTGAAATGTCTTGAACAGATCACCATACTTCAACTCCATGGTGATCACACTAGATATAGTTGAATATATCGCTCGTCCAGATCCTTCCTGGATTCTTATGATATCTGGCACTGATACTTTCTTCAATTCTATGATTTCTTCCAACACTCTAAGTTTATAGGCTTACTATCCAAAAATTCTTGGATTAAGACATCTTCTTATGCTAATGGACTTTGCTAATGGTTGTGGTGATAGCTTCCTATTTGGGTACTCAAAGCTTGGTTCTACCAGCTGCGATAATCCAGCTGCGGTGTAATATGGTACTACGATTTACCAACTGCGATACTCAAACCTTAATTTTAAAAGATTTATTTAAGGTAGGGTATTGTTTTCCCTTACTACCATAACGAAAGTAATGGTACTTGGTAAGGTATTACGATAGGCATGGTCCTGGTTGTTTAGTCCTACGAATGGATTAGACTCATTTAGTCCATCCAATCATGGCTTCTAGTTTTAAGCTAGTTATCTTCCTTTTGGGTTCTTTAGGTTCCATGAAAGGATTCTTTCTAATAATCATTAGTTTTGGTATAGTCAAACTCTTCGATCTTAAGCCTTCTTACGCTTGGATTGTCCTCTGACATCTTCTTCATCCAACTTCATTTTCTAATACTTACTTAAGTTCTCTTGGTTTTGAGTAATTACAATTACCCACTTAAGTTAAGGTCTAACCCTTACTTCTTCGATATATAAACCTCGGCTTCTGGCCTGACAATCTCCTGAGAGTACTTTTATATGGGTACTTCCCAACAACCTTATAAAAACAAGATCGGACTTCCTCTCAGTTCAGACCTTCTTCTCTGTCTATCATACTCCAAATCATATTTTAATACTTCTCCTTCAACCTTCCTCTCCCCCTTGGAGTTTACTAATGACCTTCTAACTTCCTTTCTTCTAATCATTAAACTCCAAGGTTAGGTAGTTGGTTTAAGTCTGGTTTTTATTTTGTACCTTTCTAAAGTCTCATGAAGAATTCTTTGTGGTGTATCCACACAGTTGTGGGTATCCCTGGTGAATCCTCCGACTAAATATTTACCAACCACGAGATACCAGCTGTGAAATACTAGCTGCGGAATCCCCTTTTCTTTTAGGGTAAAGAAATCTTCAGGCTGTGGCTATCTGGTACCAGCTGCAGACTACCTAGTACCAGATGTAGCTTATTGGATACCAGTTGTGGCTATGTTGTGGTTGTCAATATCTACCTACCAGCTGTGGCTACTTACATAGCTTTAGTTAAGATATACCTTACTTAACATTCTTTCTCTTCATGGTTATCCTATATCAGCTGCGGTCTTATTATACCAGCTACGACATCACTTGTCTATTTTCCTTCTTCCAGGGTTTGTTTTGCAAGATAACCACTTGTTGACACTATGAAAATAGTATTGTAAGTGACTTCACTTGCATTCCCTTCTTCCATAATGAATATGGCTCTACTTCTACTGCTCCATATTCACTATTTTTCTCACTTTCATGGTACTTCCTGTTGAAGTACTCCTTGGTTAAGGATAAAAGTGAGTTTGATTGGTCCTTCCATCAGATTGTTGTGGTTACTTCCCACAATTTTACTTGCTTCTACAAGTGAACCTTCATCTTGTCTTCCAAAATCTTCAGAATTCGTCACTTCCTCACACGAATACCTTTACCCTCTAGACCTATAACATCAAGTAAGAGCTTGATATTGCAACATGCATTTGCATATCAAAGTCAAACTTCATGTATGGATCTAGTCAATCAATGAAAATCCAATAAAATCCAAGAAGATTCAGCTTTGTGCTTATAATACACATCCTTATATGCCCGAATATAATAGTTGGTTAAGACATCCCTAAACATCGGATCGATGTGTAGTATATAACACCACATAAGATAGGTTTAGGTCGTGATACTTAGCACGAATACGTGAATTTCTACAATTTGTCTCAAAATTTATCTCAATTGCACATTTGTAATGAGACAACTTGAAACAAAATGGCCTGGGATAGTTGAAGTTAACCTAGTTTTCTTTGGAAGTACTAACAAAATAGTATACCATATAAATGTGCTATTGAGGACTACTTCCTGAAATACAATTAATTCTAACATGTCTATTCTAAATACATGATTGTTTAGAATATACCACCTATAACTCTGGGATTTCTCTATGTGATATGCTCTAAATAAGCCTTCTTTAAATTAAGGACTATGGTTCTAGCATACTTGGTACAGTTATTAGGATTTTAAGGCCTAAGCTTTCGAACTATTCCCTAAATCCTACTCCTTATCATCCTTTTGTTATCGTACTTATGATGTTCTACTCCCTCACATCATGATTCTCAAGTGAATCATATATGATTACCAACTTTATCATGAAAAGTAAACTTGTATAACTCCTATCACTCTTCCTTACCTCCTATGATTGTCTCATCGTAGACATATACTACCTTATATAACTTATCTCCCTTACTTAACATCAATCATTTGACATTTTAAATGACTCTTACTTAACCATAACATGACTTGGTATACATCTTCCAATAGGATATCTTCCTTATGGTTGTATCCTCTCTTTGGACTACCATGTGTTGTATACCAACTGTGGTCTAATACCACCAATTATCTTAAGCTTCAATGGTGTTCTAGTTATTTGGAATGAAGCAAGATAACTAATTAACCTTATTTAAGAAATATAGATAAGAAAGATTGACTCAAGTGTGTCAGGATTATTCTCAAGTGAATACCCATCTCAAGTCAAAAGAATAGTTGATTTAGCATAGTTAACTTGGCTAAGACACTTCCTATAGACACTACCAAAACCTATAGGTCTCCTTTAAAGGGTTTTAATCCTAGGGTCAAAGCATTTGCTCTGATACCAGCTGTGATGACCCAGCGTACCACTGCATGATGTAGTACACCAGTCGTTGACATAACACAAGTGAAACACCGTTCCACTCATATTACATCTCTCAGAGTGGTACAACGAAACATATGCGAGTCCAAGGTATGTCTATAGAAGTACACACGAACTGTTTACATAAGATCAACATAGCCTCCTACTTTACAGTGAGGTAAAACTTCAAATAAAGCTCCAGAAGAACGACTCGTAGACTATCTTATTGCTAACTCAAGTTTAATAGCTACTTGGCTTGCTATAGATTTTTAGCTACTTAGGTGCTATGATTAGGGAAAGATTCCCTTCTATTACTAGTCTAGGTTTCCCTTATAGCTGATGCAGAAGTTGACTCCATTGACTTCTTTGATTGGATTCTTCATCTCGTTGCAGCTTGACTCCTTTGTCTTCGAGTTCCACGGTAGTTTCTCCTTCGGTGCGTTGCTCTAAGAAGGGGTTCAAACGAGATAGAATGAGTACGAGCGTACTCAGCAAGTTCATATTAGGAAATATGTGTATCATGCACTAGCTACAGCCATAGACCGAAAGTCATAGGCCAATGCAAGTTTTTGTAAACATTTCTTCAAAAGGTTTATTTTATTCTGAAAACTATGCCCGTCGGTCTTCACGGAGTTGACCGGAACTTCGTGGAGTTCCTTTCTGCCGCGTTCGCAGCTTCCCTTCCGGAACAGGGAGTGACAGTCACAATTCAGTATCCTCTGCAGAGGTGCGTTACTTTTCCCATAAGAGAACTTATCCTTGATACCAACCGGGTGTACTTTCCCGTCCACACTTCCTTGGTGTGGGGCCAGGTGTAAGATCCAAGCCAATCACTGCCTTCTCCGCGACTGCAAACCCACCCTTTTGTCCACCCGCACACCTCCAGTAGACTTCCCCCGATAATACGGCTTTACTCATGGTGTACTTTGGACAATCCTTCATAGATCGTAGAGCCATCATCACTAATGGATGGGGATTTAAAAGGCTATCCCAACCTACGGCAGTGCCTCCAACACCCCGCCGGCTCTACCAATCCGTTGGCGTGCGAAGGGAAAAGATACAACTGACTTCCCCGCAGCCATTATAGATCTTATGGTCAACGCGATATGTACGGCGCTAGAATCACCGGACGGCATTGGTAATTAATCCTAGGGTGATATAACCCATGCAATGGAACCTCCACCATATCAACACATACCATGGTTCCATTGCCCACCACATAGTCATATTCATAATTGTAAAATAATACTTTGCTTTTCAATGCATGAGTGATAAGTATAGTACTTTGCATATAGTTTGATACAAATAATCAAATGACATGAGCAAGCGATGAAC
Organism: Lolium rigidum; assembly: GCF_022539505.1. Classification (NCBI taxonomy): domain Eukaryota; kingdom Viridiplantae; phylum Streptophyta; class Magnoliopsida; order Poales; family Poaceae; genus Lolium; species Lolium rigidum. Next base: position 201,029,199 of record NC_061508.1, read on the forward strand.
TTGCCTTTCTTGATCGCAAGATTATGCAGCAAAAGCTTCGATACGTGATAACTCCAAATTCTGAAATACCATCATCGTCCGGTAAGGACAATGTTTAAAGAACTGGCAAAGATGCTATAATGCATAGTATGAGATGCAATCGTCCCGAGCATAACCTAACCTCGATGATTTAGGATGTATGAGTTGAAAAGATTTCTTTAGGGTTGGTTGCACTTTTAGGATGGTTCTCAAACAAGGTTCTGATTAGGGTTTGGTTAAATTAACATCTTAACAAGTGATATATGACATCATAACAATCTTACACATAAAGAATAGTGGTGGAATAATATGTAAAGAACAGCTTGTCAATTTTAAGTTCTACGGAACATGGTTGATGATTACTTATACGATACTTCAAAAGAATAACTTTTGAAGAACATGTTGTTTAAGAAACATTTAGTATTGCAAAGAAGGATAGGGCTTCTAAGGTTTGATTGACATTTGTACTTCAAAAGAATAACTTTTGAAGAACAGGTTAAATAAGAATATGAACTACTATGCATAGGAGCTATGTTTTTTCTAGGGTTTACTATTGAATTCATTTAGTTCCACTAATAGGAACTAGTTGGGTGATTAAGTTGAATTGGTTCTATATACAACAAGTATGGGCAGGTTTATTACTATGGTTGATTATGATATCATATCAAAGGATGGTTATCCAGATGGTTCTATAAATTAGCTACTAGGGTTTACGATGGTTTCTCATTTGATTCACTAAATAATCACTAATAGTTTCTAAGCTAAGTGACTTATCATTCCCTAAGTAGGGTTTAGTTGGATAGGAACATGTGATGTGATTTGCTACACAAAGTTGATACTAGGGTTTATCATTATGGTTCTACTAGGGTTTAATTATTGAGGTTGATCTTAATGGTGTATATAGGAGTGGTGATCAATGGTGCTAACATATTAACAAGCTAGGGTTTATACCTATGTGACATTAATGGATCATATAGGTTTTAATTAAGAATATGGACATGAAATGATAATCTCATGTGACTTGGTTTTATGCTAGTGGATCATAAGTATGCATTCATTTGTTTCTTACTAGGGTTTTATAGGTATAGGTGAAGTGGATATGATCACATGGGCTAAACCCCTAGGGTTTCAGGGTTGCACTAATTTAGGATGATCACATGAAATAATGAGATCAAGGTTCATGCTTATGTTAGAATTAGGGTTTCTAAATTATGGTACAACTCTACAAATGATAATTGACAAGATAAGTGTGAATACTATTTACTTTGAAACAACATTAATAATGATTTGACATTTTATTCATGTTCACAAGAATTAATAATTAGGGTAACTCATGTTTAGGTTTAATTTAGAAATCAGAGGTTTAACAATTATTAGGAGGTTTTAAAAATAATTAACTTGTTAACTAAAGATGTCTAAGTAACAAGTTTTGAATTACCAAAATAACATTGGCCTTTAGTATTTTCTTGATTTATTATCATTTAAAAAAAATAGAAAATAGCACTTTGCAAATTAGGGTTTATGAATTATCACTAATATTTAAGTGGATGCAATTATGATAAATAAAATTAATCTTAAAATTTTACTTAGTTATTGAATAGTTAAAATTTAACTTTGGAACTTCACTAATTATTGAATTCAAATTGTATTTTAAACAAATGAAATGGCATAATTAATTAGGTTAAAAATAAGTGAATTTTTATTTTGACACACATTTTTGTTTTATATTTTATTTGAATAGAGTTTATTTTTGTGAGCATTTTGATATATTATTTGCATTTTTCTGAGTTGAAATGAAATTTCTATGATTTTGCAAAGTTTCAGACATTTTCTGGAATTTGAAATAAAGTGAAAATGCTAAAGATACCGGTTCGTTTCTAGTCCGAGAGACTGATCGGTGGGGCCGTTGACTAGGTCACTTGCCACGCGGGCAAAGACCAGTCAACATGACCAGCGAGTCCACCTCCACGTCGACACCACCGGCGGCTTGACGCCGGCGGGTCGAACGCGGCGGCGACACCGATCTCGGGCTCCCGGGATGCGCGGCTAGTACTAATCGACTCCCTTTGATCTACCGAGCACGACGGTGGTGATGGTTTGTGCGGGGACTCACCGGAGCATCGCCGGAGAAGACATCCGCGGCGGCGCTGCTCCGGCCAAGCGGCTAACTCGAGCTAGGGATGATACTAGGAAGCGAAAGTTGGCTCTATAGATGCGCAAGCTTACCGTGAAGTTGATGGTGTGGTCGGCGACGTCGATGACCGCCGGAGTTGAGCTCGATTTCGCCATTGCCGACGATGTACTGAGAAAGGGAAAACCGAAATTGACGTTGTCCGAGCTCCCCTTGACGATTGCTTGAGCCCGGATGCTCCTCTCGACGAGGCGCTCCTCCTCGACCAAGCTACGAGCTCCGGGTGGCTCCGGTCGACGGCTTCATCTTCGACTCCGATGACCGTGGGTGGATGAACGCGAGAGATAGAGAATGACCGAGAAGAAATGGAGGGGCGGCGAGGTTCTAGGGTTTCTGGAGAAGCTCCGGGCATATTTATAGGGCGAGGCGAGGTCTGGTTCGTCGGCTCGCCGGCGGTACTGGCCGAGATGCACTGGCGACGATGAGCTGCATTCGGGCGTGAATCTCGATGCGGATGGATAGACTCGGACGCGAGGGCGATAGTGTGGAGCTCTAGAACCTTCTGCGACGTCCGAGGCGTCCTTATCGTCGACGAGGTCGGCGTCTCGTGGCGTTGTCGCGGTGTCGGCCTCGGAGAAGAAGACGACGACGACGTTTCTCCCTTGCACGAATTCTAAAGCAACCGAAACGGTATCCGGCTTTGGGCTGGGCTGCTCCTGGTCTTCTGCTGGGCCAATGACATGGGCTGCTGCTGGGTTGCACGGCCAGGTAAGCTTTTCCCTCTCTTTTCTCTATTTCTGTTTTATATTTTCTGGTTTGAATTTGAGATTTGAATTCAAATTGATTTCTGCTTTGTTTTGCAGGTTCTAAATTATTTGAATATCAATATAACTTGATAGCAATGCTCACTGTATAATTTTGTTGTTTAAACAAATATTTAGTTTAGGATTTAATTGATATCTTGTGAGGCTTGAGTAAAATAGAAATGGTTTAGTTATTTATTTCAATTTCCTTTTTAATTTAGGAACCATATCTATTTAAATGATTTGAAATTTAGAACATGTGCATGGTGAACACATTTTATTTTTCTAGTGCTTAACCATAGTGATCATTCACCTATAATTTAATTATGGCTAGGGTTTAACAAATGGTAAAGGAAATGGAATTGGTTCATGATTTTATGTGAATGATAGTTCTTAAGGTTTTGAGAAAATGGTTGATTAAATTCTATAATTACTAATCTTGCTTAGCAACTTCTAGCTTGGATTATACTTGTGATCCATGATACACAAGGTAGGGCATATTATTTTATGTGAAGTGGATCCTATGTGAAAGGGTTTAGGGTTTTGCATACTCTTCATTAAATTGCAATATAAGTAGGCATGAGGATTGGTCTGGGTTAACTACTAGTGATATACTTATTATTTCATGTGATAGATGAGATCTAGTAATCATTTGGTTTAACTTATCATCTAGGTATACAAGATATGATCATGTATTAGACAAGATCCACTCATTCCTCACTAATCCCTCTTTAATATTCCTCTCATCACACTCATCCTAAATTTTTAAGGTTTATAATTAATACTAAGTTGTGATGATTATGGAATTGGTTTTCTAAGGTATTTTTATTGGAATAGGGTTCTCACCTTCAAGATTAAATATTGACTTGAACAACTAGGATTAGTACTACTCTAGTATTCTTGTATGGGCATGGCTATGATTAGTATTATAACTTCTCTCACTTCTCAATGTCTTGGAATATCCTAAGGTCCTATCCAAGAGATGATGATATGATCCTCTACATATATGGTTTTCCTAGGAATTCTACCTTGGTATCTTCTCGTAGCTTGTTCTTCAGGAAATCTGAATATACCTGCATCTTGTGGTATGCCTCCACCTCCTAGCTTCTTCATCTTGATCCTAGCTAATTCACATGGAGTGGCTCTATGTGTTTGTTCGCATGTATCATGGTACTTGATGAGCAAATGGGTGAAGGGTGTGGCTCTATTTATAGGCTTGGGCAAGCTCTAGTATCATGACACATAGGTGGTGACTCTTGATTTGGTTGGATGAGTAAGGTGCTTGGTTGTCATGCCCTTATCCATAGCAATCCTTTGAGCATGAGGTGGCAAAGCTTGGAAAGCAAGTCATGTAGATATTTTCATCCCACATGGCATAGAGATTATCCTCTCATATGATTTATTTTTGGATAGCCAAGTGGCATTTGCTACTAAATATCATGTGGATGGTTTTATTATTGTGGATGAGTCATCATACCATCTTTGATTGGATTTGCATTATAATATTGGTAAAAAGGTTAAGGTTGAGGGTTATTTCTCAAGTTTGGATAGTTGGTGTTTGAATTCACCAAGGCATGATCATATGAGTTTCAAAATACTCATAATTAGTTTTATTCAAATAGTTGGAACTATAATTCGTAATGTAAATGGATTTAGTTTTATGATATTCCATATACTTAATAAGTTATGATTTAAATAAGAATGTGTGGCTTTTATGCACTTTAGACCCTGTGGTTTACCTTATTTATAAGTGAATTTAAATTGCACACAAAGATAGTTGCTAACTTTTAAGTGTTAATAAGTTAGGGTTTGATTCTTAAAGAATGTGTTATTGTAAATATAATTCCATTTGATCTAATCCATAGATCAAATCATCTCTACCCAAAACAAGGTTCTAACAAAGATCACAATGAAGTTTATAGCGCTTGACTTGATGATCTATTTCAATTCCAGCAAGTCAAGTGAAACTTCGATTCATCGTGGTAAGTTTTATTTGAAGCGCGAAAATTCCCCGGATTTTCTATGCATGAATGCAATGCACACTTTGGTGTTCTCTCATTTTGTAGCCTCTAAACCTGGGATATTACAACTTGGCTTATGCCTTCACCATCCCTTTGGGATTAGGGAAACCCCCTCCTCTCTTAGACACAAATCTATGAGTTGTATCAAGGCACTCCTTATATGATTTATCTTTCGCACTTGTGATTCTACCGCGGTCTCTCACACGTGTGACTCCATAGATCGTATATCGGTCTTTCTCTCGGGGATTCTACCTCGTGTCTCTCCTTGAGGGATTCTATCGTGATAGTGGTTCGGGCTATCGGGAGTAAACCGGAATTGTATCGGGTTGTGTTGCGTGTGTCCGCGTGTGTTCATCGTGTTCTTCACCGTGTTCTTCGTGTTCTTCCTCTCCCCCGCCTTTTCCCTCGGTCAATTCGTGAGATCGGGCAACCCCCGTGGCCTTAGGCCGCATCATATGGTATCAGAGCAAAGGTTGCCACGAATTTGACCCCCAAATCCACCGATTTTCGTCCAAAAAAATTCCCAAAAAATTGCCCCAAAAAATAGCTCGAAATTTGATCTCCGAATTTGTTGCGTTTTTTGTGGTTTTGATCCACAGATCTGGTGTTATATGTGCTGATCTATGTTTCCCCAAATTTTCAGCTTTCTAATTCCATGTATTTCGTCCGAATCTGAGCACTTTTTCCTCCATTTTCGTCGAGTTCACTGTGCTGTTCTTGAGAGGACGAACAGCTCTCCTGGCTTCTTCCCCGTTTCGGTCAACGACCGCATCTCCTGGCCCCACCGCCGCCCGGCCACACCCACCACCGCGCTATCGCCGCCGCCCTGTGCCCACCAATCGCCACCGCCTCTCAACGCGCGCTCGAGCAAGCCGCCACCGCCCCTGGCTCCCATCCGGCCCGAGGCCACGCACGCCCACGCCACCAGCGCTCGCCGCTCGCTCTTGCCCGACCCGGTCGCCTCCATCTGAGCCGCTCGCTCCACACCACGCCCCCGCGCGCCCTTGGCCACCACGCGCCTCTGCTCCGCTCGCCAACCACCACCAGCGCCGCTCGCCCCGCCCTGGTTCCTCCCCCTGGCTCTCGCAGCTGCTGCCACACCCAGCCACGCCCGCGTGCAAGCTGCCGCTGAGGCTCCCGCCCCTGGCCCCGCAAGCCACCGCGCCCGCCGCTCCAATCGCGCCTGCAGCACCGCGCGCCCCCGCATCGATCAAGGCCTCCTTCGCTGCTCCAAGCTGTCGCCGGACACCAAGTCAACCGCCTTTCCCGCGTGCACAGCTCGCTCACGCGCAACTCCACCCTCCGCTCCACTTCGCGCAAAATTTCCTCGGACCGGAGCCAAACCGGGCGGCACGCCGGATGGTCCGGCCCAGGATCCGGCCAAACCGGTCGCCTGACCGGATTTCACACTTTTGACCCAAGTTTCGCCCAATTTTGACTCCACCTTTTGCCCCAAATTTTGACAACTTTTCGGAGCCCGTTTGACTCCAAATTTTAACAGCATCCCCCAAATACTCTACATAATCCATCTCTAATTTTTGACGATTTTTGGAGCCCAACTTTTGACCGCTCGTTTTGACCCAACTTTTCGGGCATTGACTTAATTTGCTCGGTTTCCGATTTGGAGTGCATCGGCCGTCTATTCCACTTCCGCGCCTACATCAATATCGCGACGACACCGTTGGCACCCCGGATTCCGGCGCATCTTCGACACCATCGTCATCACCATCATCGCAAGTTCGTGTGCTTGACACCGCCTAACGTCAATAGGTATAACTTGCCTCCCCTACCCCTTGTAGCCCCTTTCTTCCTTTGCGTACCTATCCCATTGAGAGTGGCTTTCCGAGCGTTGCGAAGCATTGCACAAGTGTCACGACCGTGAGAGGGTGTGTGTGCGTTGTGTTGAGCAAAGCTCCGAAGCAAGCTCGGTGAGAAATATACACAAAACAAGAAAAGTGTGACATATACATAGAGAAAAAAAAAGCTTCTAAGCAAAGGAAAAAAAAAGAGAAAAAGAAATAGAAATAGAAAAAGAGTGTGTGTCTGATGCGTGCAGTCGACACATCCGTTGGGAACCCCAAGAGGAAGGTGTGATGCGTACAGTAGCAAGTTTTCCCTCAGAAAGAAACCAAGGTTTATCGAACCAGTAGGAGCCAAGAAGCACGTTGAAGGTTGATGGCGGCGGAGTGTAGTGCGGCGCAACACCGGGATTCCGGCGCCAACGTGGAACCCGCACAACACAATCACGGAACTTTGCACCAACGTAATGGTGAGGTTGTCAATCTCACCGACTTGCTCGTAACAAAGGATTAGATGTATAGTGTGGATGATGATGATTGTTTGCGAAGAACGAGTAAAGAACAATTGCGGTAGATTGTATTTCGGATGTAAAGAATAGGACCGGGGTCCACATATCACTAGTGGTGTCACTCCCATAAGATAAGCGGATGTTGGGTGAACAAATTACGAGTTGGGCAATTGACAAATAAAGAAGGCATAACAATGCACATACATATATCATGATGAGTACTATGAGATTTAATCGAGGCATTACGACAAAGTACATAGACCGCTATCCGACATGCATCTATGCCTAAAAAGTCCACTTTCGGGTTATCATCCGAACCCCCTCCGGTATTAAGTTGTAAACAACGGAAAATTGCATTAAGTATGGTGCGTAATGTAATCAACACAAATATCCTTAGACAAAGCATCGATGTTTTATCCCTAGTGGCAACAAGCACATCCACAACCTTAGAACTTTCGTCACATCGTCCCGCATTTAATGGAGGCATGAACCCACTATCGAGCATAAATACCCCCTCTTGGAGTCACAAGTATCAACTTGGCCAGAGCCTCTACTAGCAACGGAGAGCATGCAAGAACATAAATAACATATATGATAGATTGATAATCAACTTGACATAGTATTCAATATTCATCGGATCCCAACAAACACAACATGAAGGATTACAGATAGATGATCTTGATCATGATAGGCAGCTCACAAGATCTAACATGATAGCGCAATGAGGAGAAGACAACCATCTAGCTACTGCTATGGACCCATAGTCCAGGGGTGAACTACTCACACATCGATCCGGAGGCGATCATGGCGATGAAGAGACCTCCGGGAGATGATTCCCCTCTCCGGCAGGGTGCCGGAGGCGATCTCCTTAATCCCCCGAGATGGAATTGGCGGCGGCGGTGTCTCTGGAAGGTTTTCCGTATCGTGGCTCTCGGTACTGGGGGTTTCGCGACGAAGGCTTTAAGTAGGCGGAAGGGCAGGTCAGGAGGCGCCACGGGGGCCCCACAGAACAGGGTCGCGTGGGCCCCCTGTTGGCCGCGCCGCCCTACTGTGGCGGCGCCCCGTGGCCCCACTTCGTTTCCTCTCCGGTCTTCTGGAAGCTTCGTGCAAAAATAGGACCCTGGGCGTTGATTTCGTCCAATTCCGAGAATATTCCCTTACTAGGATTTCGAAACCAAAAACGACGAGAACAACGAAGCGGCTCTTCGGCATCTCGTCAATAGGTTAGTGCCTGGAAAATGCATAAATATGACATATAATGTGTATAAAACATGTGAGTATCATCATAAAAGTAGCATGGAACATAAGAAATTATAGATACGTTTGGGACGTATCAAGCATCCCCAAGCTTAGTTCCTACTCGCCCTCGAGTAGGTAAACGATAACAAAGATAATTTCTGAAGTGACATGCTATCATAATCTTGATCATACTATTGTAAAGCATATGAGATGAATGCAGCGATTCGAAGCAATGATGAAGATAATGAGTAAACTAATGAATCATATAGAAAAGACTTTTCATGAATAATACTTTCAAGACAAGCATCAATAAGACTTGCATAAGAGTTACTCATAAAGCAATAAATTCAAAGTAAAGGCATTGAAGCAACACAAAGGAAGATAAAAGTTTCAGCGGTTGCTTTCAACTTCAACATGTATATCTCATGGATAATTGTCAACACAAAGCAATATAACAAGTGCAATAGGTAAACATGTAAGAATCAATGCACACAATTGACACAAGTGTTTGCTTCTGGGATAGAAAGAATAGGCAAACCGACTCAACAATAAAGTAAAAGATAGGCCCTTCGCAGAGGGAAGCATTGATTACTATATTTGTGCTAGAGCTTTTCATTTTGAAAACAAGAAACAATTTTGTCAACGGTAGTAATAACGCATATGTGTTATGTATAAGACATCCTATATGTTGCAAGCCTCATGCATAGTATACTAATAGTGCTCGCACCTTGTCCTAATTAGCTTGGATTAACACGGATTATCATTGCATAGCATATGTTTCAACCAAGTGTCACAAAGGGGTACCTCTATGCCGCATGTACAAAGGTCTAAGGAGAAAGCTCGCATTGGATTTCTCGCTTTTGATTGTTCTCAACTTAGACATCCATACCGGGACAACATAGACAACAGATAATGGACTCCTCTTTAATGCATAAGCATTCAACAACGATTAAAATTCTCATAAGAGATTGAGGATTAATTGTCCACACTAAAACTTCCACCATGAATCATGGCTTTAGTTAGCGGCCCAATGTTCTTCTCTAACGAGTATGCATACTCAAACCATTTGATCATGAAAATCGCCCTTACTTCGGACAAGACGAACATGCATAGCAACTCACATGATATTCAACAAAGGTAAAAGTTGATGGCGTCCCCGAAACATGGTTACCGCTCAACAAGCAACTTATTAAGAAATAAGACACATAAGTACATATTCTTCACCACAATAGTTTTTAAGGCTATTTGTCCCATGAGCTATATATTGCAAAGACAAAGAATAGAAATTTTAAAGGTAGCACTCAAGTAATTTACTTTGGAATGGCGGAGAAATACCATGTAGTAGGTAGGTATGGTGGACACAAATGGCATGGTTATTGGCTCTAGGATTTGGATGCACGGGAAGAATTCCTCTCAATACAAGGCTAGGCTAGCAAGGTTGTTTGAAGCAAACTCAAGTAAAAAAGGTGCAGCAAAGCTCACATATGAACATATTGTAACTATTACAAGACTTTACATTGTCTCCTTGTTGGTCAAACACCTCAACCAAAAAATATCTAGACTCTAGAGATCAATCATGCAAACCAAATTTTAACAAGCTCTATGTAGTTATTCATTAATGAGTACAAGGTACATGATGCAAGAGCTTAAACAAGATCTATATGAGCACAACAATTGCCAAGTATCACATTATTCAAGACATTAAACCATTACCACATGCGGCATTTTCCGTTTCCAACCATATAACAATGAATGAAATAGTCCAACTTTCGCAATGAACATTAAAGATAAAGCTAAGAACATATTTGTTCATACGAAACAGCGGAGCGTGTCTCTCTCCCAAACAAAGAATGCTAGGATCCGATTTATTCAAACAAAAACAAAAATAAAAACAAACAGACGCTCCAAGTAAAGCACATAAGATGTGACGGAATAAAAATATAGTTTCACTAGAGGAACCTCGATAAGTTGTCGATGAAGAAGGGATGCCTTGGGCATCCCCAAGCTTAGACGCTTGAGTCTTCTTAAAATATGCAGGGATGAACCACGGGGGCATCCCCAAGCTTAGACTTTTCACTCTTCTTGATCATATTGTATCATCCTCCTCTCTTGACCCTTGAAAACTTCCTCCACACCAAACTCGAAACAAACTCATTAGAGGGTCGAGTGCATAATTCATATATTCAGAGGTCACATAATCATTCTTAACACTTCCGGACATTGCACAAAGCTACTGAAAGTTAATGGAACAAAGAAATCCATCAAACATAGCAAAACGAGGCAATGCGAAATAAAAGGCAGAATCTGTCAAAACAGAACAGTTCGTAAAGACGAATTTTAAAGTGGCACCGGACTTGCTCGGATGAAAATTCCCAAATTGAATGAAAGTTGCGTACATATCCGAGGATCACGCACGTAAATTGGCAGATTTTTTTGATTTTTCTACGGAGACTACTGCTCAAATTCGTGACAGCAAGAAATCTGTTCTGCGCAATAATCCAAATCTAGTATTGGCTTTACTATCAAAGACTTTACTTGGCACAACAATGCAATAAAATAAAGATAAGGAGAGGTTGCTACAGTAGTAACAACTTCCAAGACTCAAATATAAAATGAAGTGCAGAAGTAAAATAATGGGTTGTCTCCCATAAGCGCTTTTCTTTAACGCCTTTCAGCTAGGCGCGAAAAGTGTGTATCAAGTAATATCGAGAGATGAAGCATCAACATAGGTGTTGGGAGTTTTCTCAACTATGCATTTTATCTTATCTATGTGAGTTTCGAGAGGCTCCCTTTTCATTATTCTTAGGTTTGCTATCCTCGTCAAACAAATTTTCAGGAACAAGCCAACCATAGTTATTTTCTAGAGCGTCATTCATTCCTAGGAGCTTACAAGGTATTGTTGTATTAATCTCCCCACCATCATCAATATTATTAGTGTACCTTACTCTCTCCATGTCCATCTTTTCAAGGATACTAGCAAAATTGGTATAAGAGCCAAGCATTTTATATTTAATAAAGACCTTTCTAGCCTCTCTTGCTACACCACCAAATTCTTTAAGAAGGGTTTCTAAAACAAAATCTTTCTTTTCCCCTTCTTCCATATCACCGAGTGTAAGAAACATGTGTTGGATTATAGGATTGAGATTAACAAATTTAGTTTCCAACATGCGAACTAAAGAAGCAGACGACAATTTCATAAGTTGGAGCAAGTTCTACCAAGTGTCTATCTTCAAAATCTTCAGTGGTACTAACATGAGTGAAAAATTCTTCTATATTATCTCTCCTAATTATAGACCCACGTCCTACCGGTATGTCTTTCAGAGTGAACTTAGGAGGAAACATGATGAAATAAACTAAAGGTAAATAAAGTAAATGCAAGTAACTAATTTTTTTGCGTTTTTGATATGGAGAACAAGACAGTAAATAAAGTAAATCCACCAACTAATTTTTTTGTGTTTTTGATATAAGAGAGAAAACAAAGCAGTAAATAAAGTAAAGCAAGACAAAAACAAAGTAAAGAGATTGGAAGTGGAAGACTCCCCTTGCAGCGTGTCTTGATCTCCCCGGCAACGGCGCCAGAAAATGAGCTTGATGCGTGCAGTCGACACGTCCGTTGGGAACCCCAAGAGGAAGGTGTGATGCGTACGGTAGCAAGTTTTCCCTCAGAAAGAAACCAAGGTTTATCGAACCAGTAGGAGCCAAGAAGCACGTTGAAGGTTGATGGCGGCGGAGTGTAGTGCGGCACAACACCAGGGATTCTGGCGCCAACATGGAACCTGCACAACACAATCACAGAACTTTGCCCCAACGTAATAGTGAGGTTGTCAATCTCACCGGCTTGCTGTAACAAAGGATTAGATGTATAGTGTGGATGATGATGATTGTTTGCGAAGAACAGTAAAGAACAATTGCGGTAGATTGTATTTCAGATGTAAAGAATAGGACCGAGGTCCACGGATCACTAGTGGTGTCTCTCCCATAAGATAAGCGAGATGTTGGGTGAACAAATTACGGTTGGGCAATTGACAAATAAAGAAGGCATAACAATGCACATACATATATCATGATGAGTACTATGAGATTTAATCAGGGCATTACGACAAAGTGCATAGACCGCTATCCGAGCATGCATCTATGCCTAAAAAGTCCACTTTCGAGGTTATCATCCGAACCCCTCCGGTATTAAGTTGTAAACAACGAGACAATTGCATTAAGTATGGTGTGTAATGTAATCAACACAAATATCCTTAGACAAAGCATCGATGTTTTATCCCTAGTGGCAACGAGCACATCCACAACCTTAGAACTTTTCGTCATCGTCCCGCATTTAATGGAGGCATGAACCCACTATCGAGCATAAATACCCCCTCTTGGAGTCACAAGTATCAACTTGGCCGAGCCTCTACTAGCAACGGAAAGCATGCAAGAACATAAATAACATATATGATAGATTGATAATCAACTTGACATAGTATTCAATATTCATCGGATCCCAACAAACACAACATGAAGGATTACAGATAGATGATCTTGATCATGATAGGCAGCTCACAAGATCTAACATGATAGCACAATGAGGAGAAGACAACCATCTAGCTACTGCTATGGACCCATCACTACTAGAAAACAGCATATCAGTGGCGCACCACTTTTGGCTATCAGTGGCGCACCACTAGTGCGCCACTAATATCACGCCACTGCTAACTTTTAGCAGTGGCGCACCTCTGGTGCGCCATTGGTATGGCATATAGCAGTGGCGCACCGCAGGTAGCATCGACGTGCGCCACAGATACAAGCTAGAGGTGCGCCACTAGGATGCTAAAAGGTGCGCCACTACTAGCATGTGAGGAAAACAAAAAAAAGGAATTGTGGCTCGTACGGTGGCTCTCTGCTGCTCGCACGATGCTCTCTCGTTTGTACCAGGGAAAGAAAACAAAAAAATACTCAACTTTTATTACACTACCAAAAATACAACCATTCTGTAACTTTGCAACTAAATCCCTAAAAGGAAAACAAAAAAGCAATCAGGTCCCTAATCTACAGGGACGCCGCACGTCGGCTTCCTGCACACGCATGTCGCCGGCGGAGGGAGGCATCGACGGCCGCCGGTGGAGCACGGGCACGCTCGTCGATCCGCACCAGGCCGTCCGCGTCCGACGCGGAGGGGCCCCTGCAGTAGCACGCGCCATCGTCCAGTGTTGGTGAAGAGGCGCCGCCGGGTCGTGGTGGTCCTCGGTCTGGTCCTCGACGGCGGAGACCGTGGCGAGCGCGGGGTCGCCCTGGGGCCAGGGAGGCAGCAGATGGAGGAGTCGGCTAGGGCGCTGCCGCCGACGCGGAAAACCAGCGACCGCGGGCGACCGCCGGGGCCGCGCGCCTCCGTCGCCAGCTTCGACGCGAGGATGAGGGAGGTCGTCGTCGACTCCACCGCCGCCGCGGCTGCCGGGGCCGCGCGCCTCCGTCGCCAGCTTCGACGCGAGGATGAGGGAGGTCATCGTCGACTCCGCCGCCGCCGCGGCTGCCGGGGCCGCGCGCCTCAGCTGTCGGCGCGCTCTGCCGCGGTGAACGCCGGGGTCACGCGCCTCCGCCGCCGGCTTCGACGAGAGCAGGGCCGAGGTGGGCGGGGAGAGGACACAAAGGTGGAGCTAGGGTTCATGGGGTCTGCGGTGCGATGGAGGATGAGGATGAGGATGAGTGGTGTGCGTTGTGTGGTGTGCGTTGTGTTTGGAACGGAGGGAGTCGTGGGATGAGGATGGAGGATGAGGATGAGGATGAGTGGGTGGCGCCTGCGCGTGGCGTGGTGGGGGGCGGTGTGCTGCGGTCGGTGGGGTCTTGAGAACGTGCAGTTTGCCAGCACAGTGGCGCACAGGACATAGCATGCGCTATTCCTCTTTTTAGCATAGTGGCGCACAGTAGATAGTGCGCTATTGCTCTTTACATCATAGTGGCGCACCACATATGCGTGCGCTATTGCTATTCCAATGGCAATGGCGCACCACATATATGGTGCGCCACTGCTAACCTAAGACCCATCTATAATTCGGCTAAAAAGTTAGTAGTGGCCTATCACTGTACTAGTGCGCCATTGCTAATAAGATACTAGTGGAGCACCATTTTTTGGTGCGCCACTGCTATATAGCAGTGGAGCACCAGTGGAGTGGTGCGCCACTGATACCATTCTTACGGCTAGGCCTTTTTCTAGTAGTGCATAGTCCAGGGGTGAACTACTCACACATCGATCCGGAGGCGATCATGGCGATGAAGAGACCTCCGGGAGATGATTCCCCTCTCCGGCAGGGTGCCGGAGGCGATCTCCTGAATCCCCCGAGATGGGATTGGCGGCGGCGGCGTCTGCGGAAGGTTTTCCGTATCGTGGCTCTCGGTGCCGGGGGTTTCGCGACGAAGGCTTTAAGTAGGCGGAAGGGCAGGTCGGGAGGCGCCACGGGGGCCCCACACAACGGGGCCGCGCGGGCCCCTCGTTGGCCGCGCCGCCCTCATCGTGGCGGCGCCCCATGGCCCCACTTCGTTTCCTCTCCGGTCTTCTGGAAGCTTCGTGCAAAAATAGGACCACGGGCGTTGATTTCGTCCAATTCCGAGAATATTCCCTTACTAGGATTTCTGAAACCAAAAACAGCGAGAAAACAACAAGCTGGCTCTTCGGCATCTCGTCAATAGGTTAGTGCTGGAAAATGCATAAATATGACATATAATGTGTATAAAACATGTGAGTATCATCATAAAAGTAGCATGGAACATAAGAAATTATAGATACGTTTGGGACGTATCAGTGTCCACCGATACAAAGGAGAAGTGCAAAGCTTGTGCGCACTAAGAGAGAAAAGAGAAGAGTGGCATTTGTGCAAATCTTGTTGCTTCCCTCTTATGCAACCGAGCTACCATCTCTCTTGTGTGGCGTGACACCGAGCTTATAGTCTTCGTTAGGACCATCTTGTTACTTAGCTCACTTCCTTGGTCGCGCTAACCCCATTGTTCTCTGTTGTGTGTGTTTCCGTGTTTCCTTGACATAGATCACCACTCTTGACATTTGACTTTGGATCTTACCCACATTTGACAATAGACTTTTCCGTTGATCTTTTTCGTTTGCTATCCACCCTTACCCACCACATATAGAGTTCTTAGCCTTTTGCGTGTGCTTTGAGTGTGTGTGTGAGTAACCCCGATACATTTCGACTTTGCTCTTGACTTGAACCAATTTTCCGATACTTTCTTGAAAGGTGGGATACTTGTGTAGCTTTCCTTCCATCACATACATATACACCTTCCTAGTGAGCCATATACATGATGACCCCACAAGAGCAAGCCGAGATGAGAGCATACTTCGCCGAGCTAGATGCTCGAGAAGCCCAAATGACACCCAAAGAAAAAGCCGAGTGCAACGCATACTTCAAACACCTTGAGAGCAAGAGTGATACACCCCATGAGTCGAGTGAGGATGTTTCGATTTCTAACAACTTAACCTCTACTCCGCTTGTGTTGTCTTCCTCTTTGCTAGGTTGCTCGGACATCGACGACGCCATTGCCATGGAGATGAGGGACTCCAGTATATGTGAGATGAGCGACTCTACTATATGTGAGATGAGCGACTCCACTATATGTGAGCTTGATGAGTGCCTCCACTTCGAGAGCATGAGTGATACACCAAGTGAGATGAGAGTGGTAGTTGATAGGTCATGTGAGGCCATTTCGAATTCTAACAACTTACCCTCTACCTCTAGTGTGTTTCCTTGTGTCTCATTAGGTCCCATGGATGACGAGACGCCGATCATGGAGAAGATGTACATGGTGCATGAAGATGATGATATCACACCATGCTTGATTGAAGATGAACATGGAGGCCACATCAAGCCTACCTCTTCCACAACACCTAACTCATATGAGCGGGACTACAAAGGTACCTATATGGGTGTTGATGATGCCATGATCCCACTAGTGGACATGATGATTTGTGAGTGCTTGCATGAGTTGGATGATCATATTGCTATGTCATATGCTTCTTTCACTTTCCCTTGTGATACTTGTGATACCACTATTGTTGATCATGTGGAATTAGTTGCTTGTGACAATTTGACCATGTCATGCTATGATACAAACTTGAACATGTTTTGTGCTACATGCTTGCAATATTCTCCCATTAGTGCAACCAAAATGTTGAATACTTGCTCTTTCCAATGCTTGGTTTGCAATGATGTTAATATGCTTGTGAATGAGATTGCCCCCATAGCTCTCTCACCTTTTGGAGACTTTGCACTACTGGAAAAAAGCTTATAGCCACCATGTGATTAGTGACAAGCAAAATTATGCCTGTCACTAGTAACTATACTAATGACAGTCACATAAAAGGGGTGTCGCTGGTCATTTTTTCGAAGCCATCTGGGGTAAACAAATTTAGCTAGTGACTGGCTTGTAAAAGAGGCTGTCACTAGTCTTGCGCTGGTATTTCCCACACGTATCTTCCCTGTGCCAGGCTTTGCCCTCACGCCATCTCTCCCTGTCCTTGGGATGCTTGGGCCAGCCAGAGGCGCCCCTACGGTAGGATCGAGTACACGGTAGAATCGATTGATCGGAGGCTAGCTGCCGCCAACAGCGCCCCGCGCACGTCCGGCTGAAAAATTACTTCCGTGAAATCGTCGCCTAGTCAAAAAAACAATCGCTATAATCAGGGGCGACTCAGCCAGTCAAAAACCGAACCAGTTCCTATAATCCCCTAACCTCCCGCCACCCAGATCCTCCAACCGCCGCCGCCCAGCTCCCTGGACGCCGCCAGATCCTCCAACCGCCGCCGCCCAACGCCGCCAGCCCCTCCAACACCGGCGCCCAACGCCGCCAGAGCCTCCAACGCCGCCACCGGACGCCGCCAGAGCCTCCAACGCCGCCGCCGGACGCCAGGACGCGCCCTCCCCGGACGCGA
Source organism: Lolium rigidum (assembly GCF_022539505.1). Taxonomy (NCBI): domain Eukaryota; kingdom Viridiplantae; phylum Streptophyta; class Magnoliopsida; order Poales; family Poaceae; genus Lolium; species Lolium rigidum. Next base: position 201,046,645 of record NC_061508.1, read on the forward strand.
GCTTCGCCGAAACCAACGCGCGGCCCTGCATCCGCAACGCTGCCGCCCTAGTACGCCGATCCACCAGCCCCTCCAACGCCTCCGCCCTAGGACGCCGCGCTGCCGCCCGACACAAGGACGCCGCACCGCCAGCCTCTCCAACGCTGCCGCCCGACGCAAGGACGCCGCCCTGCCTCCCAAAGCCGCGCCATTTCCCTGCGTCCCAACGCCACGCCATTTCCCTTCATCCCCAATGCCACACCGCCTGTCCACCCGACGAAAGGACGCCGCCGCCCGAGGACGCCGCCCTGCACCTTCTGTCTGGTGTCGTCCACTGCTCCTCGAAGCCGAACTAAAGGTACCTGAATATGCGCTTCCCAATTTGGCACAATATATTGCTTCCTAGTTTGCAGTCTGAAATGCAAAGATTATTTCTTTTAATCAGCTGTAATCTAAATATTGATGTTCTAATATGTCTCTAGCTCCACGTACATCGTTTATCGGATGATCCCCTACATGCAAATAATCTCCAGGTTTGACATGTACAAGCTTACAAGCCTTAAAACATATCTGAAGAAACCTTCTCTTTGCACATCGTTCTCACAAAATTATCTTCGCTAAGCTTATGGCTTAGCTCTATTTAACATTCCGTCTTAGCATGCAGTAAATATTTCCAGTAGTCATATTTTGGTAAAAGTGTATCCAAATGTGTGGTTCATGCCTGCAATACAAAAATATGAAGGACCTCATACTGTCATTTGAAAGTTTAGAGAAAACTCATACAAGCAAGCTACAATTATGTGAGAAAGCCAAGGTTACTTTTTTTTGGTCAGTCAGAACTTGTATGAATCGGTGCAATGAGATTCATGCGACATTAAAAAAAAGTTAATCTCTATCTCCTACATTCCTCTCTAGGTGGCTGTAGTGTTCCCATATGCAGATGCGTTCTCTCTTTCTGTCCATGGCATCTCCTTTTTGTTTCAAATTTGTGAGCATCAATTTCAATATCCCAAAATTACTGGGAAATAAAAGAAGTTAGGCACAACTATCTCTGATATGAAGCTTGCTAGGCTATATCTCTTTTTTTTTGTTACAAGGTAAGTAAATTTTTTGAAAACATATTCAAAATAATGAATTGACCTACCACAGGAATCAGAGATGATTATATAAGGATGAGATTATATAAGTCTGAATTTGATAAATTATTTGACATATGCCCCCTCTCGCTCTTTTTGTATTGGTATAGATTATTTGACATGTAGTTATGTCTTAGCGAGACTTGCTCTGATTAATGCTTTCTGTAAAAGAACACATAGAAGAGATAAATAGGTCTTGTTGCTCAATGAAATGCCAATGACACACCTTATTGGCAGATTATATCTAGCTAGTTCTCTGTCTAGCTTGGTCTAAGTTTTCTCTTATTTGAATCTAAATGGTTAATGGTCATTATCGCAATTTAGTGCTAAATTGACAGTCTGACATCGTATACTAGCTACGGTCCTTTATGTTCCCTATGCTTCAGGTGTGTCCGATATTTCCCTTTTGTTTGAGTCGAAGTCACTAATGTTCATTACTGTTCTGGAATGCTTCTTCTTGTTCCCGCGGGTTAATTTAGAGAGCTCTAGTAAATACTTCTAATGTAAATTTATAGAGTAATATGTCGAGGCCTGCACACATGTTAATATGTGATAACCCTTGTCGCAGATCTAGGCAAAATGTAGCCTAAATTCTATCTAGGTTGAGTCTGTGACAAGTAATTTTGATCAGAGCTACTAGTAACATTGTGCTGAAAAGTTGCTGGCTACTACAGTACTACTTTTCTCGTAATAATTAAATAAAATTCTTGGTTTAAATTTGCATATGTGGGTGAAGCAGAAATCATAGGTTGCTCTTGAATCTTAGCATATCATACTCTTTGTCATGGAGTGGAACTGTTAGCAGTCGAAGTCGTTGCACCCTCCAATATGTGGGAATGACGGAGTGAGAGTTGGAGTAAATGTTGTTCTAACTTTTTTTTAGCAAAGCAACCTTGGGCTATCCTTCACAACATAAGAGCGAAATATTTGGCATACCTTTTTTCCTAGTCGCTTTGATATGGGTACCATCCAAACTTAGATTAGCATCTGTATTGAAGCATAAAGCAACCTACAAAAGAATAACTAATGAGACGATTATGTGAAACGTGCTCATAGTATAGTAAATAAAATGAATTCACACTTTGGTGAGAAGAAGAAAGTTGGTGAACAACAATGTTGTATTAGAAAATCAGCTGACGTGTTTAACCTTCATACGATCAGTACTGTGCACTAGTAAATAATGAAATGGGTGATGCCATCTTTAACCTTTGGTAATTTTGTTTTGCCTTCTCTTTGGTATAGTGTGCATTGGTTCAACCCCTGCAATCTACAGAAATATATTGCACTCTAATTTCGAAAATGGGGTGAGCATAAGCTGCTTTGATTTTGAGTACTACAACACTACTGCTAATGTTTTGTTTGCTGTTGGTTTTCTAGTTTTGGGGTTTCTGGTTTGACTGTTGGTGATATGTTTGCAAGTCTAATACACTGCTATATTGATTTATATCTTTATCTTGCGTTTGAGAAATATTTAAATTCAAATATGATTGCGCTGCTTTTTTTCCAGGAAATGGCCTGCTTAATTCATTCATACATTCTATCTTGTTCAGTACATACGGTGGCCCTTATAACATCAGGTATTTCAAATATGACTGCTATGCTTTTTTGTTTCGCTGATTTACAGAAACTAAGGTGATGAAACATGCAGAGCTATGTGGCAAAGCTTTAAGAATTCTTCTGTACAAGGCAAGGCTGGCACTGATGGTGCTCAAGCTGGATACAATGAGTAGAGGATGTGGAAGTGCTGGGATGTTGGTATCTTTTGGTTTGCCGAGTAGAAGATGTGGAAGTGCCGGGTAGTTGGTTTCATTGGGTCGCTTGTAGTTGCCGTATACTTCTTCCCGGTTAGTTTCAAATTTTGTGTAACTTATTTTCAATCTTAGCTTTGGAGTGACATATTTCCTGTGATACGATCACATTGTACAATGCTTTTCTTGAATTTAATATGAGATTTTGCCTACGAAATGCTATATTGTACCTTGTACCTGCTTTACTGCATATTTGTAAAAATGTAAATTTTTAATACATAAATTCATTAGCGGTGACAGGCATAATAATGGACTAGTCACTAGAGAACCCAACATAGCCGTGGCCTTTAATCATGCCAGTGACATGCATTTTTTCTGCCTGTCACTAGTTCCCCTACCAGTGACAGGCATTCTTCCCATCATTAGTGACATGCAGTACCAGTGACTACACACTAGTGACAGACACATTGCCTGTCACTGATGAGCAAAATGTGCCTGTCACTAGTGAGGGTTTCTGCAGTAGTGTTGCATATATCCATGTTGAGCATGTTCCCATGTTTACTCCGCATATTCACCATCTCTATTATGTTGCTTGGCTTAATGCTAATGGTGATGTACAAAAGAAATGGACCATCATGATGGATGATGTGTTCATATACCATGCACACACATTCTTTGCTTTGCCTATTGTGTGTGTAGGTACACGAAAGACAAGGTCAACCTCGATTGAGCACGAGTTGACCAAACGAGCTCTTGAGAACATAATACAAGTAAGTACAAGATCAAACCCGGCTCTAATACCTTTCCCATGCTTTGCATTGAACATGCCGAACAATTTCTCTTTCTTATGGTTCTTTTGCAAGCATGATGATGTGATTCTTACTGTTGGTGTTGCCACAAATATGAGGACCAATTTCTCTTTTCGATGGTTTGTGTGCACACATGTTGATGATACTTTGGACACTCTCCCTTATGTGTTTTTTCCAAATTCTCCTCTTATTCCTTCAAGGATGTTGAACAATTTCTCTTTCCGATGCCTTGAGTGCAATAATGCACATGAGTTCCTACATGCGATGGACATCATAGTCGTCTCACAATTTGGAGTTTTTGTGTTTTCACATTTGGAAGATGTTCATACGGAGTTCTTACACATTGACCTTGCATATGCATTCTTCTTGATATATTTGTGTTGTGCTAATGGTGTTGTGAACATAAATGGACATGTCGTTGATGATATGCTCCTCTATCACGCACACACATACTTTGCTTGGTCTTTGTTGTGTGAAGGTAAAAGTGACATATGGATGAGCGTCAACGAATGGGTTAAACCCCACACTTCGACTACACAAGATCTCTCAATGAGAGCACACCGACATCTTGCTAAGGTGTTCTCCTTCTACTTACGCTCTCTTGCTAAAACCGTGGAACATTGGCTATGCTTTGAGTGTTGCTTGGCTTTTCTTGTGCTATTGATAGGGCTCTTGACAAGTGAAGCAACATTCAAGCGTTCGTGTTATCTACCTCCTCTACACGTTCATGATGAGTTATCGTCGAGGACGACTCTTTTTCAAGTGGGGGAGATGATACGGGGCGACCTTCGGTCTTCACCGCATCATGTGCTTCATCGCCAAGACGGCACGCCAAGGTGAATCTTCTCCTTTATGCGTGCCTACAATATCCTATTTGGAACGATATACTACTTCATACTCCGTCACATCTTGATGATAGGAACTTAACGACAAGTACGGAGGGAAGGAAGGATGGCACGGAGACCCGAGGACTCAAGGCTGATGTCACGGAGGCATGGAGGAGAAGAAGGAAGAAGATGCGTCCGAGGTCGCCAAGAAGAAGAAGTCGCATGAAGCATCACCTCCGGGCCGGATTGTCCACCCCCATCAAGGCTGAGCAATACGCCCTCCTTCTATCGTGATAGTGGTTCGGGCTATCGGGAGTAAACCGGAATTGTATCGGGTTGTGTTGTGTGCGTCCGCGTGTGTTCATCGTATTCTTCGCCGTGTTCTTCGTGTTCTTCCTCTCCCCCGCCTTTTCCCTCGGTCAATTCGTGAGATCGGGCAACCCCCGTGGCCTTAGGCCTACCATATGATGAGGTCTAAGACCCCGTGTGTGGCCCGATCTCGCGGTTGACCCGAAATCCAAGGGGAAGGAGAGGGAGAGTGCGAAGAACATGACGAACACGAAGAACACGAGGAACTCACGCACGCACACCAACCCGATACAATCGATACTTACCCCCGTGGCTCGATGACCACGCCAATAGAATCAACCCGGAAGATACGCGCGGTAGAATTCCGAGCGGAGAGATTGGTGAGGGAGATGAATCTAGGAGTGGGAGAGAGAGTGGGTAGCACTAGAATCTCACACACCAAATCTAATCACCCAACAAGGGTAGCCTTGATACAAAGGGGATGAAACCCTAGGGAGACAAAGCTCAAATCCATGTCTAAGCCTAAATCTTGTCTAAGGGGTAAAGGAGGGGTCCAGGTTGCTTATATAGGCCAACATGGCCAGCAAGGCGAAAAGATACATAAGTGGATAAATTAGGCAGTTTGGTGGGGCATTTCCGTCGGATCCGGTCCTGGGGCCGGTCCGACCGGGCCTGTGACCGGGTGGTCCGGTCGTGGGGTTGGTCGACCGGTCGCCAACCGAAAATGTCGCAGATCTCCGTCCGGTTGGCCCCCGGTACGACGCCCGGTTGTCGCCGGGGTGGATCCGGTCTGGGGCCCGGTCCGACCGGCCCTGGGACCGGCCTGTGGCCCGGTCGGCCGGCTTCTGGGCCGGCTGGGCCTCTTCCTCCCGCCTCTTCTTCCTCTTCCTTCTTCTCTTCTTTTCTTCTTCTTCTTCTCTCTTCCTTGCAACATGGGAGTTCCTTCTCTCTTGGTCCTTGTCGATGTCGGCACCTATGGACACCATGATGATAGGCATGAGGTAGCATACCATTCAAGTTGGTGTTGAGGTCAACCATAGAGAGGAAAGAGTTCACCTTGACATATATGGCGGGGGTTTGTGTTGTTGATCCACTTGGGGGACTCCTTGGCCATGGTGTAGTGTCGATGATAGGCGGGGCTACATCACTCCTTCTGGTCTTCTAGCTCTGTTATTCTTCTGTGCAAATAGGCCCATTGGAATTAGTCCCGGGGATTTTCCTAAAAGTTGAGTTTCTGCACAAAAACGATACACCAGGGCAATTCTGCTGAAAACAGCGTTAGTCCGTGTTAGTTGTATCCAAAATACACAAATTAGAGGCAAAACAATAGCAAAAGTGTTCAGGAAAGTAGATACGTTTTGGACGTATCAACTCCCCCAAGCTTAGCTTATTGCTTGTCCTCAAGCAATTCGATTAACAAGCGAGTGCGATAAAAGAACTTTCACGAACACATTTGTTCATATGATGTTAATATTCTCATGATATGGGCAAGTACTTAAGCAACTCATAATAAGATACATGCAAATAAAGTCATCTAATAGCTATGTCAATCATGGAAAAGGTACCAACAAATTAATAATAAGCATCATGAATCATGTCTATCAGCAAGATTGCAATGTTCATAGAAGGATATGATAAAGTGGTATCTCGCTTGCCCGTATTTGTACAGCAAAACATAAATGCTCGGGCACCTTCGAAGTTCATGGGAAGAGCTGGAAGTAGAGATTATCAAAGATAAAAGCATCAAAGTTATACCACGAGTTAATCACATTTTGGGACAAGCATATTATACTAAGAATGACAGGTTGTGATCTCAAGAAGGTACTCAAAGAAAGGATGGAGACTCAATGTAAAAGTAAAAGATTGACCCTTCGCGAGAGGGGAGCGAGGGATTAACATGTGCTAGAGCTTTTCATTTGTAAAACAGGAGTAAAATTATTTTGAGAGGTGTTTGTTGTTGTCAACGAATGATAGTGGGAACTCTAACTACCTTGTCAACCAGACTTCCAAGAGCGGCTCCCATGAAGGACGTTATCTCTACCAGCAAGGTAAATCATCCCTCTTCTCTTTTGTTTACACATATACTTTAGTTTCATTATGGATGACACTCCCCCAACCTTTGCTTACACAAGCCATGGCTAACCGAATCCTCGGGTGCCTTCCAACATTCACATACCATGGAGGAGTGTCTATTTGCAAATTAAGTTGCTTACTGATAAATCAGGGCAAAACATGTGAAGAGAATTATTGATGAAAGATAATTAATTGGGGTTGGGAACCCCGTTGCCAGCTCTTTTTGCAAAATTATTAGATAAGCGGATGTGCCACTAGTCCATTGGTGAAAGTCTGTCAGGAGTAAATGACAAGGTTGAAAGATAAAACACCACATACTTCCTCATGAGCTATAAAACATTAACACAAATTGAGAAGCATTTTGAAGGTTTAAAGGTAGCACATGAGAATCTACTTGGAATGGTTTGAAATGCCATGCATAGGTATTTATGGTGGACACTTTAGAATAACTTGGTTTTTAGGGGTTTGGAAGCACGAGCAGCATTCCCGCTCAGTACAGGTGAAGGCTAGCAATAGACTGGGAAGCGACAATCAAGAGAGCAATAACTGTCATAATCATGCTTGCGACAAAATAAATTAACAGAGGCATAAAAGTGATCGAGGCTTAATTGACTTTTGTTCAGTCATATGCATGCGTGAGCATGTGCCAAGTTTATTCAAGTGAATTATTCAGAGGAGGATACCACAATGTCATACCTATCTATGAATAAAACAATGCAAGCAAATATTTATGATATGCTACTCATATTAATAAATTGGAGCTAACATGAGAGATCATGAACTACTAGACTTTCTTAAATGACATATACCTCACATGAACCAACTAAGCATGCTCACATGGATGAGTATATGTACAAAAATGAAAACAAATAGAGTTCATACCAGCCTCTCACCACAGTCGAATTGTCGTAGATCGTCATTATTGCCTTTTCACTTGTGTAGCTTGAATAATATGAAATGAAAGCCAAGCTCAAACCACCGAAGACCTCTGAACTCCATAGTGAACTTTACAAAACCAAAGAAGAACAGCAAATATTTTTGGTGTTTTCGAATTGGAAACAAGAACAAAAGGAAACAAGCAAATAAAGCAAAATCTTTTTGGATTTTATTATAGCAAACCAACGATAGCAAATAAAGCAAAATAGGAACACGAAACCAAAATAAACAAATGGTAAAGAGAAACAACAGAAATATTTTTGGTATTTTTGTGTTTTAGGAAAGGAACAAAGCAAAAACAAGAAAATGAAAATGAAAACTAAAAGAGTCACTTAAACACAAGGCAGCACAAATTCGTCAAACTTGACAGCAGTACAGTAATCGATTTTTACAAAAATCTTCCGCTGCTCAGCTCGAAAAGTGCCCAACTAATGAAAGTTAGATAATAACCTGGGGAACATGCACAAACATTGGCTTCACAAAATGATGTTCTGGCTGTTTTTGAGAATTTTTTTGGTATCAGTCCAGAATCTGTTTTCAATCAGCACCTCCCCAAATATCATCTCCCTCTTATTAGAAATCCACTTTAAGAAGTGATGACCCACAAGTATAGGGGGTTGATGTCTACGGGTGCTTCTATTCTTGTAAACAGTGTTGGGCCTCCAAGAGCAGAGGTTTGTAGAACAGCAGCAAGTTTCCCTTAAGTGGATCACCCAAGGTTTATCGAACTCAGGGAGGAAGAGGTCAAAGATATCCCTCTCATGCAACCCTGCAGCCACAAAGCAAGAAGTCTCTTGTGTCCCAACACACCTAATAGGTGCACTAGTTCGGCGAAGAGATAGTGAAATACAGGTGGTATGAATAAGTATGAGCATTAGTAATGCAGCAGTAGTAACGCAGCAGTAGTAACGCAGCAGTAGTAACGCAGCAGTAGTAACACAGTAAAACAGTAAACAAGCAGCGATAGCAGTATTTAGTAACAAGGCCTAGGGATTAGACTTTCACTAGTGGACACTCTCAACATTGATCACATAACAGAATAGATAAATGCATACTCTACACTCTCTTGTTGGATGATGAACACATTGCGTAGGATTACACGAACCCTCAATGCCGGAGTTAACAAGATCCACAATTCAATGTTCATATTTAAATAACCTTAGAGTGCATGAAAGATCAACACGACTAAACCAAGTACGAACATAGCATGCACACTGTCACCTTCACACCATGTAGGAGGAATATATCACATCAATACCATCATAGCAATAGTTAACTTCATAATCTACAAGAGATCATAATCATAGCCTACGCCAAGTACTAACACGGATGCACACACTCGTCACCATTACACCGTGCGGGAGGAATAAAACTACTTTAATAACATCACTAGAGTAGCACATAGATAAATTGTGATACAAAACACATTGCAATCATAAAGAGATATAAATAAGCACTTCACTATGCCATTCATAACAGTGAATAAGTATTCTGTGAAATATAGCCTAAGAGACCCACACGGTGCACACAGTACTGTCACCTTTACACACGTGGGACAAGGAGTCTCCGGAGATCACATAAGTAAAACCCACTTGACTAGCATAATGACATCTAGATTACAAGCATCATCATATGAATCTCAATCATGTAAGGAAGCTCATGAGATTATTGTATTGAAGCACATAGGAGAGAGATGAACCACATAGCTACCGGTACAGCCCCGAGCCTCGATGGAGAACTACTCCCTCCTCATGGGAGACGAGCAGCGTTGATGGAGATGGCGGTGGTGTCGATGGAGGAGCCTTCAGGGGCACTTCCCCGTCCGGCGGCGTGCCGGAACGGAGACTCCTGTCCCCCGGATCTTGGCTTCGCGATGGCGGCGGCTGCGGAAGGTTTCTCGTACCGTGGCTTTTCCGTATCGAGGTTTTAGGTGCGGGACCTTTATATAGGCGAAGAGGCGGCATCGGAAGGTCGAAGGGCGACGACACCATAGGGGGCGCGGCCCGGGCCCTGGCCGCGCCACCCTGTCGTGCGGGGCCCACGGGGCCCCCTGCGCGGCTCTCGGGTGTTCCGGATGCTTCCGGGCAAAATAGGAACACGGGCGTTGATTTCGTCCAATTCCGAGAATATTTCGTTACTAGGATTTCTGAAACCAAAAACAGCAGAAAACAGGAACTGGCACTTCGTCATCTTGTTAATAGGTTAGTTCCACAAAATGCACGAATATGACATAAAATGTGCATATAACATGTAGATATCATCAATAATGTGGCATGAAACATAAGAAATTATCGATACGTCGGAGACGTATCGGCATCCCTAAGCTTAGTTCTGCTCGTCCGAGCAGGTAAAACGATAACAAAGATATTTTACTGAAGTGACATGCCATCATAACCTTGATCATACTATTTGTAAACATATGTAATGAATGCAGCGATCAAAACAATGGTAATGACATGAGTAAACAAGTGAATCATAAAGCAAAGACTTTTCATGAATAGTACTTCAAGACAAGCATCAATAAGTCTTGCATAAGAGTTAACTCATAAAGCAATAAATCAAAGTAAAGGTATTGAAGCAACACAAATGAAGATTAAGTTTCAGCGGTTGCTTTCAACTTGTAACATGTATATCTCATGGATAATTGTCAACATAGAGTAATATAACAAGTGCAATATGCAAGTATGTAGGAATCAATGCACAGTTCACACAAGTGTTTGCTTCTTGAGATGGAGAGATAGGTGAACTGACTCAACATAAAAGTAAAAAAGAATGGTCCTTCAAAGAGGAAAGCATTGATTGCTATATTTGTGCTAGAGCTTTTATTTTGAAAACATGAAACAATTTTGTCAACGGTAGTAATAAAGCATATGAGTTATGTAAATTATATCTTACAAGTTGCAAGCCTCATGCATAGTATACTAATAGTGCCCGCACCTTGTCCTAATTAGCTTGGACTACCGGATCATCGCAATACACATGTTTTAACCAAGTGTCACAATGGGGTACCTCCATGCCGCATGTACAAAGGTCTAAGGAGAAAGCTCGCATTTTGGATTTCTCGCTTTTGATTATTCTCAACTTAGACATCCATACCGGGACAACATGGACAATAGATAATGGACTCCTCTTTAATGCATAAGCATGTGGCAACAATTATTATTCTCATATGAGATTGAGGATATATGTCCAAAACTGAAACTTCCACCATGAATCATGGCTTTAGTTAGCGGCCCAATGTTCTTCTCTAACAATATGCATGCTCCAACCATTAAAGTGGTAGATCTCTCTTACTTCAGACAAGACGGACATGCATAGCTACTCACATGATATTCAACAAAGGGTAGTTGATGGCGTCCCCAGAAACATGGTTATCGCACAACAAGCAACTTAATAAGAGATAAAGTGCATAAGTACATATTCAATACCACAATAGTTTTTAAGCTATTTGTCCCATGAGCTATATATTGCAAAGGTAGAGGATAGAAATTTAAAGGTAGCACTTCAAGCAATTTACTTTGGAATGGCGGAGAAATACCATGTAGTAGGTAGGTATGGTGGACACAAATGGCATAGTGGTTGGCTCAAGGATTTTGGATGCATGAGAAGTATTCCCTCTCGATACAAGGTTTAGGCTAGCAAGGTTATTTGAAACAAACACAAGGATGAACCGGTGCAGCAAAACTCACATAAAAGACATATTGTAAACATTATAAGACTCTACACTTGTCTTCCTTGTTGTTCAAACTCAATACTAGAAATTATCTAGACTTTAGAGAGACCAATTATGCAAACCAAATTTAGCAAGCTCTAGGTGTTTCTTCATTAATAGGTGCAAAGTATATGATGCAAGAGCTTAAATATGAGCACAACAATTGCCAAGTATCAAATTATCCAAGACATTTTATCAATTACTACATGTAGCATTTTCCAATTCCAACCATATAACAATTTAACGAAGAAGTTTCAACCTTCGCCATGAACATTAAAAGCTAAGAACACATGTGTTCATACGAACCAGCGGAGCGTGTCTCTCTCCCACACAAGCATTCATTCAAACAAAAACAAAAACAAAAACAAACAGACGCTCCAAGTAAAGTACATAAGATGTGGCCGAATAAAAATATAGTTTCAACGAAGGAACACTGATAATTTGTCGATGAAGAAGGGGATGCCTTGGGCATCCCCAAGCTTAGACGCTTGAGTCTTCTTGATATATGCAGGGGTGAACCACCGGGGCATCCCCAAGCTTAGACTTTTCACTCTTCTTGATCATAGTATATCATCCTCCTCTCTTGACCCTTGAAAACTTCCTCCACACCAAACTCGAAACAACTCATTAGAGGGTTAGTGCACAATAAAAATTAACATGTTCAGAGGTGACACAATCATTCTTAACACTTCTGGACATTGCATAAAGCTACTTGGACATTAATGGATCAAAGAAATTCATCCAACATAGCAAAAGAGGCAATGCGAAATAAAAAGCAGAATCTGTCAAAACAGAACAGTCCGTAAAGATGGATTTTATTGAGGCACCAGACTTGCTCAAATGAAAATGCCCAAATTGAATGAAAGTAGCGTACATATCTGAGGATCACTCACGTAAATTGGCATAATTTTCTGAGTTACCTACAGAGAATTTTTCCCAGATTCGTGACAGCAAAGAAATCTGTTTCTGCGCAGTAATCCAAATCTAGTATCAACCTTTCTATCAACGACTTTACTTGGCACAACAAAACACAAAACTAAGATAAGAAGAGGTTGCTACAGTAGTAAACAACTTCCAAGACACAAATATAAAACAAAGTACTGTAGCAAAATAACACATGGGTTATCTCCCAAGAAGTTCTTTCTTTATAGCCATTAAGATGGGCTCAGCGGTTTTAATGATGCACTCGCAAGAGATAGTATTTGAAGCAAAAGAGAGCATCAAGAGGCAAATTCAAAACACATTTAAGTCTAACATGCTTCCTATGCATAGGAATCTTGTAAGTAAACAAGTTCATGAAGAGCAAAGTAACAAGCATAGGAAGATAAAACAAGTGTAGCTTCAAAAATTTCAGCACATAGAGAGGCATTTTAGTAACATGAAAATTTCTACAACCATATTTTCCTCTCTCATAATAACTTTCAGTAGCATCATGAGCAAACTCAACAATATAACTATCACATAAAGCATTCTTATCATGAGTCTCATGCATAAAATTATTACTCTCCACATAAGCATAGTCAATTTTATTGGTAATAGTGGGAGCAAATTCAACAAAGTAGCTATCATTATTATTCTCATCAAGTGTAGGAGGCAGAGTATAATCACAACAAAATTTACTCTCCATAGTAGGTGGCACCAAAAGACCACTATCATTATAATCATCATATATGGGAGGCAAAGTATCATCAAAGAAAATTTTCTCCTCAATGCTTGGGGGACTAAAAAGATCATGAAAACCAGCTTCCCCAAGCTTAGAACTTTCTATATCTTTATCAACAATGGTGTTCAAAGCGTCCATACTAATATTACTACCAGCATGCAAATAAGATTCCATAGGTTTTTTAATTTTCGCATCAAACCATCCATGTCTTAAATCAGGAAATAGAATAAGAAGCTCATTGTTGTCCATTATGACAAACTAGTGTAAACAAGAAACAAAAAGATGCAATTGCGGGATCTAAAGGAAATAGCTTCGAGTACTTACAACGGCGAAAATAGCTTAGTAGCCGAGATCCGGAGTGTGAGTACCTTTTACCTTTCCTCCCCGACAACGGCGCCGAGAAAATAGCTTGATGTCTACGGGTGCTTCTATTCTTGTAGACGGTGTTGGTCCTCCAAGAGCAGAGGTTTGTAGAACAGCGAGCAAGTTTCCCTTAAGTGGATCACCCAAGGTTTATCGAACTCAGGGAGGAAGAGGTCAAAGGTATCCCTCTCATGCAACCCTGCAGCCACAAAGCAAGAAGTCTCTTGTGTCCCCAACACACCTGATAGGTGCACTAGTTCGGCGAAGAGATAGTGAAATACAGGTGGTATGAATAAGTATGAGCAGTAGTAACGCAGCAGTAGTAACGAAGCAGTAGTAACGCAGCAGTAGTAACACAGTAAAACAGTAAACAAGCAGCGATAGCAGTATTTAGGAACAAGGCCTAGGGATTAGACTTTCACTAGTGGACACTCTCAACATTGATCACATAACAGAATAGATAAATGCATACTCTACACTCTCTTGTTGGATGATGAACACATTGCGTAGGATTACACGAACCCTCAATGCCGGAGTTAACAAGCTCCACAATTCAATGTTCATATTTAAATAACCTTAGAGTGCATGAAAGATCAACACGACTAAACCAAGTACTAACATAGCATGCACACTTGTCACCTTCACACCATGTAGGAGGAATAGATCACATCAATACCATCATAGCAATAGTTAACTTCATAATCTACAAGAGATCATAATCATAGCCTACGCCAAGTACTAACACGGATGCACACACTGTCACCATTACACCGTGCGGGAGGAATAAAACTACTTTAATAACATCACTAGAGTAGCACATAGATAAATTGTGATACAAAACACATTGCAATCATAAAGAGATATAAATAAGCACTTCACTATGCCATTCATAACGGTGAATAAGTATTCTATGAAATATAGCCTAAGAGACCCACACGGTGCACACACTTGTCACCTTTACACACGTGGGACAAGGAGTCTCCGGAGATCACATAAGTAAAACCCACTTGACTAGCATAATGACATCTAGATTACAAGCATCATCATATGAATCTCAATCATGTAAGGCAGCTCATGAGATTATTGTATTGAAGCACATAGGAGAGAGATGAACCACATAGCTACCGGTACAGCCCCGAGCCTCGATGGAGAACTACTCCCTCCTCATGGGAGGCTGCAGCGTTGATGGAGATGGCGGTGGTGTCGATGGAGGAGCCTTCCGGGGGCACTTCCCCGTCCCGGCGGCGTGCCGGAACAGAGACTCCTGTCCCCCGGATCTTGGCTTCGCGATGGCGGCGGCTCTGGAAGGTTTCTCGTACCGTGGCTTTTCCGTATCGAGGTTTTAGGTCCGGGACCTTTATATAGGCGAAGAGGCGGCGTCAGAAGGTCGAAGGGGCGACGACACCATAGGGGGGCGCGGCCCAGGCCCTGGCCGCGCCACCCTGTCGTCTGGGGCCCACAGGGCCCCCCTCTGGCGGCTCTCGGGTGTTCCGGATGCTTCCGGGCAAAATAGGAACCGGGCGTTGATTTCGTCCAATTCGAGAATATTTCGTTACTAGGATTTCTGAAACCAAAAACAGCAGAAAACGAGAACGGCACTTCGGCATCTTGTTAATAGGTTAGTTCCGAGAAAATGCACGAATATGACATAAAATGTGCATATAACATGTAGATATCATCAATAATGTGGCATGGAACATAAGAAATTATCGATACGTCGGAGACGTATCGAGGGTGTATCGTAGTATCTTCGATAAGTAAGAATGTCGATCCCAACGAGGAGCGGAAGGTGTTGACAAGCGGTTTTGATGAAGGATTCACTTGTAAATGCTCACGGACAAGTATTCGGGGGTTTTGATGTGATAGATGAATAAAGTACGAGTAAGTAAAGTGCGAGAGTAATAATTGCGGTGAGTGGCCCAATCCTTTTTAGCACAAAGGACAAGCCGGTTTGTTTACTTATAATAACCAAACGTTCTCGAGGACACACGGGATTTTAGTCTAGTGCTTTCGCTACATACGGCTAATTAATCTTCATTGTTTTGATAAGTGTTGTGTGGGTGAACCTATGCTAATGTACCGCCCTTCCTAGGACTAATACATACTTGTGATTATACCCCTTGCAAGCATCCGCAACTACAAGAAAGTAATTAAGATAAATCTAACCACGGCCTTAAACTGCGAGATCCTGCTATCCCTCCTGCATCGATATACCAACGGGGGCTCAGGTTTCTGTCACTCCGGCAACCCCGCAATTGGCAAACGGGTACAAGATGCATTCCCCTAGGCCCATAAAGGTGAAGTGTCGTGTAGTCGACGTTCACACGACACCACTAGAAGAATAACACCACAACTTAAATATCATAACATTGAATATTACTCAACCATACTTCACTACTAACATTTATACTTCACCCATGTCCTCAAGAACTAAACGAACTACTCACGAGACATCATATGGAACATGATCAGAGGTGATATGATGATGAATAACAATCTGAACATAAACCTTGGTTCAACGGTTTCACTCAATAGCATCAATAACAAGTAGAAATCTACACCCGGAGAGTTTCCCCTATCAAACAATCAAGATCAAACCCAAATTGTTACAGCGGTGACGGCGTGCAGCGGTGGAGACGGCGGTGATGATGATGAAGATGATGATGATGGTGATGGAGATGATGTCCAGCTCGATGACGGTGACGATGGCGTCGATTTCCCCCTCCGGGAGGGAATTTCCCCGGCGGATCTCGGCCTGCCGGAGAGCTCTTTTCTCTCCGGTGTTCTCCGCCCGCGAGAGGCGGCTGTGGCTCTTCGCGATGTACCCCTGGAGCTTAGGTTTTCGGGATGAAGGTGTACGCGAAGAAAAGGAGGCGAGAGGGGGCTGTGGGCCCCCTCCTCACAGGGCGGCGCGGCCAGGCCTTGGGCCGCGCCGGCCTATGAGGTGGGCCCACCTCGGGTCCCCTCGGCTCCCCTTCCGGCTCCCTTCGTCATCCGGAAAAATAGGATTTTTCATATAATTTCCGTCAGCTGTTGATCTTCCGAAATATTGCATTCGACGGTGCTTTTCCGGCGAGAATCCACGGCTCCGGTGCGCGATCCTCCAATAATCATGAAACATGCAAAATAGATGAAATAACATAAGTATTATCTCCAAATATGAAATATATCAATGAATAACAGCAAATTATGATATAAAATAGTGGTGCAAATTGGACGTATCAACTCCCCCCAAGCTTAGACTTCGCTTGTCCCCAAGCGAAGCCGAACTCGGTAAACAAGACCACATGTTTATGGAGTGAAGAGTCGATAAATCAAATACGGACAAGAAGCATCATATTCATTCACACAAGACATTCTAGTAAACAACTTCCTCATATAACTCAACTTGAAACAAGTATAAGGTAATCACAAATAAAGGTGCATAGGAAATCATAGTTGGTGATGGCAAACTTTGTTCTTGGTCAGAGAACAGTTAACAGATTATACTTATCTATTGAGCAGCGCTTTCATATTAAAGCTTATGGTAAACTTGCATACTCAATCATAATGATCATTGATAACTTTCAAAGCTATATTCATTCAGATAAAACTTGTACTAAACAAGGAAGAGTAAAAGACATGATGAAGCAAATCACAATATAATGGTTTGATCACAACAACTCAAATGCTTGCTTGAGATGGAGGGAAATAGGTTTCTTGACTCAACATAAAGTAAAAGACGAGGCCCTTCGCGAGAGGGAAGCAGGGATTAAATCATGTGCTAGAGCTTTTTCAGTTTTGAAATCATATAAAGGGAATAAAAGTAATATTTTGAGAGGTGTTTGTTGTTGTCAACGAATGGTAGCGTGTACTCTAACCCCCTTGCCAAACAAACCTCCAAAGAGCGGCTCCCATGAAGGACGTTATCTCTACCAGCAAGGTAGATCATCCCTCTTCTCTTTTGTTTACACATGTACTTTAGTTTATTTAAGGATGACACTCCCCCCAACCTTTGCTTACACAAGCCATGGCTAACCGAATCCTCGGGTGCCTTCCAACAATCTCATACAATGGAGGAGTGTCTATTATAAAATAAAGTTGCTTACTGATGAATCAGGGCAAAACATGTGAAGAGAATTATTAATGAAAGTTGATTAATTGGGGCTGGGAACCCCGTTGCCAGCTCTTTTTGCAAAATTATAGGATAAGTGGATGAAGCCACTAGTCCATTAGTGGAAGCTGCCTAACAAGACTGAAAGATAAAACACCACATACTTCCTCATGAGCTATAAAACATTGACACAAATAAGAAGTAATAAATTTTGAATTGTTTAAAGGTAGCACATGAAGTATTTACTTGGAATGGCAGGGAAATACCATGTAGTAGGTAGATATGGTGGACACAAATGGCATAGGTTTGGGTTGAGGTTTGGATGCACGAGAAGCATTCCCTCTCAGTACAGGTCTTTGGCTAGCAAGGTTAATTAGCAAGCACAAAATTTGAGGGAAACAAACGAATATACATGTGATAGAAACAATCATGCATCTTTCTTGTAAGCACGAACAATTTTAACTTCAGAATGATAAGCTATGAGCTAACAAGAAAGGAAGACAATGAAACAACTATATATATTTCTCTTTTCTATTTAAACCTCAAGGTGTTGTTGCTGTTGACCAATGCTAAGTTTGCCAAAACCAAATAGATTTACTCAATGCTCCCAAAGTGGTACCAATACTAAAATCAAGATCAATCATATAATAGAGATTGCAAACTAAAATAAGGTGTGCAATATGTAAATGATAAGACTTCTCATTAATATTTCATAACGATAACTCACACCAAGGGATACATAGACAACCAACTAAAGGAGAGATACTTCCACACTGCAAGCCATCTTATATGATAACTTTCCTACTCATGATATGACACTACTTGATAGTAAAAAGTAAAAAGGTAGTGATGATGTGATACCGCGGCACTCCCCCAAGCTTGGAACAAACCAAGGGGATGCCAATACTGGTGATGAATTAATCCTTTGGCGATGGTGGTGATGAACTCCTCCCGCGCTTCTTACAGATCTCCTTCAGCTTCAGTTTCTCAACTTGGCAATTCTGCACTAAGACTCGAAGAGATTCATTGTTATCCGAAGTTGGCGGTGGCGACCTTGTGATGGGTATCGAGTAATATTCCGGCATTCTACGGAGTCGGTAATTCTCCTCCTGGAGTATCTCCACTTCTCTTCTTAGAGCCCGGTATTGACCACAAAACTCATCAGTAGTCCGTAGAGCTTCTTCCAGCATAGGGAAAGAGTCGAGGCCAAGAGCAGGTGGTAAGGGTCCCTGCAAGTTATGAGAGAAAGAACGTCGAGTGTCAACAGATCCCACCAAGATTTGCTTACTCCCAACAGCTTGTTGCTCTTGTTTTGACGACACCCTTTTCACTTCTTCCTTCGAAAGCCCTTTGCCCTTGTTGTTGGAGGCCATGGTGCTCCTAGATTGAAAATAGATCCTGGCAGAAACAACTCGAAACAAAACACGTCGAGAAAACGATATACGGACCTCCAGGGGTCCGGGGGATTATATAGCAGGAATTTTTATGTCATAAGGAAAGTACCGGGTCGAACCGGAGTCGGAAAGGGGCGACGAGGCGGCCAGCTCATAGGGCGGCGCGGGCCAAGGCCCGGCCGCGCCGGCCTATGGGGGCACGCCCTCGTGCGTCTCCTCCACTCCGTTTCGATCTCGTAATTTTTCATATTTTCCAAAAACAGCAAAAACATTGTTCGGAAAGTAAATCGCGAACTTTTTATTACCTGTCATTGTTACCTATTCAAAGTCGAGTTCACGCGGATCGTCAATTTGACCTTTGATGAAAGCCTCTGGTGTTTCCACTCGAATAACATCAACATCTACATTATAAGAATCACCTGAGATATAATGCTTGAGTCTTTGTCCATTCACCACTTGCGTGGCTTTGCCTTGGAGAGAACTAATTTTAATTGCTCCTGAACGATACACCTCCTCAACAACATATGGTCCTTCCCATTTCGAGAGTAATTTCCCTACAAAGAATCTGAGATGAGACCGATACAATAGGACTTTATCCCCAATATTAAACTCTCTTTTGATAATCCTTCTATCATGCCATTTCTTAACTTTCTCTTTAAAGAGTTTAGCATTTTCATAAGCTTCACTTCTCCATTCATCTAGAGAACTTAATTGCAGCAACCTCTTATTACCGGCTAGTTTAGGATCTTTATTTAGTTCTCTAACAGCCCAATAAGCTTTGTGCTCTAGTTCTAAAGGTAAATGACAAGCTTTTCCATAAACCATTTTATAAGGTTACATTCCCATGGGGTTTTTATAAGCAGTTCTATAGGCCCATAGTGCTTCCTTCAATTTACTAGCCCAATTCTTTCTAGTTTTATTAACAGTCTTTTGCAAGATAGATTTAATTTCTCTATTTGATAGTTCTACTTGCCCACTAGTTTGAGGATGATAAGCGGAAGCAATTCTATGATTAATACCATATTTAGCAAGAGTTTTTATAAAACCACCATGAATAAAATGAGAACCTCCATCTGTCATAATATATCTAGGAACTCCAAATCTAGGAAAAATAATGTCTAAAAGCATTCTTAAAGAGGTCTCACCATCAGCACTTTTTGTAGGTATGGCTTCCACCCATTTAGTAACATAATCAACAGCAACAAGTATATGAGTGTTACCTTCTGAAGAGGGAAAAGGTCCCATGAAGTCAAATCCCCAACAATCAAACGGTTCAATAACAAGAGTATAATTCATAGGCATTTCATTGCGTCTGGAGATATTACCAACCCTTTGACATTCATCACAAGATAAAATAAACTTCCTTGCATCTTTGAAGAGAGTTGGCCAATAAAAACCTGATTGTAGAACCTTTTGCGCGGTTCTATCTCCGGCGTGATGTCCTCCATAAGCACTACCATGACATTTACTCAATATCTCTTGTTGTTCATATTCGGGAACACACCTTCGCAGAATACCATCCACTCCTTCTTTATATAAGTGTGGGTCATCCCAAAAATAATGCCTCAAGTCATAAAAGAATTTCCTCCTTTGCTGAGCTGAAAAGGTTGGAGGCAAGTACTTGGAAACAATAAAGTTAGCATAATCAGCATACCAAGGACTGTCTCGCGAGCTCACCTTTATTACAGCCAATTGTTCATTTGGAAAACTATCATTAGAACAGGATCATAAGCAATATTCTCCAATCTAGACAAATTATCAGCAACAGGATTATCAGCACCTTTCCTATCTACAATATGTAAATCAAATTCTTGCAAAAGAAGTACCCATCTAATAAGCCTCGGTTTAGCATCTTTCTTTGTCATAAGATATCTAATTGCAGCATGATCAGTATGAATTGTAACTTTTGAATCAACAATATAGGATCTAAACTTATCACAAGCAAAGACTACTGACTAATAATTCTTTTTCAGTTGTAGCATAATTTCTTTGAGCAACATCAAGAGTTTTACTAGCATAAT
>NC_061508.1:201067807-201144505 GCF_022539505.1 Lolium rigidum
AATGTGCCATTCAACAGCTTCAGCAGCATCATAATTATGATTTTACATAAAAATGATTCCATTCTAATGTCGCACCATGGCTAAAGACCTTGACCGTTTCATGGCGCGGCACGTTTGGCGATCAGCGGCTCGCTTGATATTTTATCGACGAACGACGCTGAGCACCCCGGTATGTATTTGAAAATCCCACTTGATCGGATCTGATACACGTACACCTTTGTCTTCAATCATCAAGTTTACACTCGCGATCCTTCGAGATCACGCACGTCCGTGGACGTTGATCTGGCGCTTGTGTTTTAAAGATTGCCACCTGAGCAGCAGAACCAGAACCGATCCGGACAACTGCGTTGCACCTTCACCATTATCCCTGAATAGCAAATCTGCGTGAAGAAATATTGCTACCGTTGCTTTCCGAACAGAATGAATCTTTGAGATCTTCCCACCCCCACTTATCTGCTCGTAATCCGGCTACCGACAATAGGCGACCAATGGAAATCGTCGCAGAGGTACTGGTTATCAGCACCACACCCAATAAATAAGAGATCTCGTAATCGCATATTAAGGCTACAAAGAAGTTCTTGAGTTGAAAATAGCGTGAAAACATTTGTAATCTGACGATGAGTTAGAAACCGCCCATTGTCTGCAAACCCTAGTTTTCATAATCGTCGAGTACTTTTCGGCTGAAACCTTCGAGATCTACTTGCCCTCTACTTCCAACTAAACCCTAGCCTACAATCCATAGGCATTGACAAGTTGATACCTTGTCACATGGCGACCATGTCGGATCCACCACTTTTTTGGTCATCGGGGGGATTCTTCCGCTTGATCCCGCTGTTGTTACCGTTATCACGGTTCTTCTTTTGCTGATGCAGGGGTATTGCTGTAGCTGCGAGATCTCCACATGCATCATCATCGGCGGCAATATGATCGCTGGCAATGGTGATCATGTCATACAAAGTCAGTTTGTTTTCGTTAACCAAGCAGATGAGCTTGTGCCGCAGTAGTCCTCCCCTCTGCAGTCCACCTATGAAGGCGTGCATAGCTATGGTATTATCAACATTCTCGCACTCATTCCTGGTTGCTAACCATCGGGTGAGGAAGTTCCTTTAGGTTTCACCCTTCTTCTGGATACAAGCCTGCAGGTCGCTTGTCGTGGCAGGCCTCTTGTAGGTGCCCCTGGAGTGCTTTTCGAAGGCGTTCTTTAGGTCGAAGCAGCAAAAGATGGAGTTCTTCTCGAGGTCGCTGAGCCAGATCCGGGCTGGGCCTACAAGGTACAGCTGAAGCATGCGGCAGGCGATATTAGGGGTACCTCCGGCGAAGGTTACTACATTGTAGTAATCCTCAATCCAGGTATCTGGCCTTTCCGTGCCATCATAGTTCTTCAGATTTCCACGTAGCTTGAGGTTCATCCTTGGCTTTGGTTCCTCTTGAATCATCCTGCCAAAGCACTTTGGGCCAATGTAGTCCGATCTGTACTCGTTGAGACGTTCCCTCGCATCACGCGAGCTATTGCGGGGGGATTTTGAGCGCGAGCTAGATCTTCGGCCGCCGCCTCCGCCTCCACTTCCGCCTCCACCGCTGGGTGGTAGGGAGGGAGATCTCCGAGGGGGGCGATACGATCTCTTGCTTCCGCCTTCAGACTCTCCCCTTCCCTCGCGGTGCTGACTCCAGCTTCGATGGCTACCTGCACGGTGGTGGTGGTCGCCTTCGTCGTTCCGGCTTCTGCGAGGTTCTGGGTCGCGCTCATCGTTCCTGCTCCGACACGGCTCCGGCGTATGTTCTCTGGTCCTGTTCCTCTGAGGGGCCACGTTGTCGCGGATATTAATTCCACCAGGCCCGTGGGGCCTCGGGTTTCCGCCTGGACTATGGCGGCGAGGAGGCGGAGGACGCGGGTACCCATTGGGCGGAGGTGATGGGTTTCGGTACTTGTCTCTGCCAGTGTACATCGCATCCTTTCCCTTCCTCGAATCTGACGGAGGTGTCTTTGAGGGTATAGGGATTTGATTTGGGTGTTCTCTGGTTCTCCTTCTGCGCTCCGAAGATCCGGTGCGCGATTCGTCGTCGCGGTTTTTTTCTTTTTGAGGCCTCCTTTTGCGCAGTGGATATGCAAAGATCTGGATTAGATTCCAGCTTGCGCGAACTGTCTTCCTTGCTCTGCTGCTGTACCGCTGAAGCGACGAGCGTGCGGAGGTATTTGATGTCGATTTCCTCATTCTTCTTGTTCAGGATCTCCGCGGCCTGCTGCATGTTCTCCTTCGGAGTTGTGAGCGGCTGTAGATTGGAGGGGTTGCGAAAGTGATCTTGCGGGGGCCAATGGCCTCCCACCGGATCTTATCAGCTTCCCTTATCTTGGCCTCTCAATGCTCTCGGAGTTGTTTGGCCTTCTGCAAGGATTCGACAGCTTCCTGCTCACGTTGGCGGAAGTTTTCCATTACCTCTCGAGCTTCTTGCCTTTCTTCCAACATCGCAGCTGCGATGGTGGAGATTTCTTGGCGGTAGCCAGCATCTCCGTTCTTGCTGCTTCTAGAGCTACTGGGTTTGCGTCTTCCTCCGGGGTTATAGGCTTATTCAGGACTTCTGTGTGAACTAGGGATCCTATGCCTGCTTGCTCCACGAGCTCTTCCGGGGACAGGTAATACTTTTCCCCGGAAAAGTTGTCTTCTCCGGATTCCGACGCAGCGCGGCGACGAAGTCGCGATGGCGGAGTATCCGAATTGGACATTATCGGGAGGGCTGCAGGAGCAGGAGTTTCTTCATCAGCGTCTTCGCCTAACCCAGTTATGGTCGCTAGGACCTGCTTGGGCGGGGCAGATTATTCCGCATCAGCTTCCTTTTCACCTTCTAGATCCTTCAAAGCTTGGTCAAATTCTTCCGTGTTCATGGATGAAGTATAGTTGGAAGCTGGACTGAGGTTGCCCAGAATCAACTCTTCGACGTCTCCGGCCTCCTCTTGTTGATCCGGTGCGCTTCTATCTCCGGCAGCCTCATGCTGTTCTGGGGCGTCGCCGGTTCCGACATCATCAACCTGCATGGGTCCTGCGTCTTCCGGAGGAGGAGCGGTTCCGGAGGTATGTGCGAGGTAGTGCACGAAGTGACACCTTTGCTTTTCCAACACCTGGGAGACCCAGGCGGATCTGCATTGGTCTTCCACCGTTGTTTCATGCTCAGGGGCGGATTGGGTGGGTTTTGAATTTTCCAGATCCAAGGCGGAAACTTCCCTAGGGAGTTCAGCAGCGGTCGCGTCAGCGCTACTTACCAGGGTGTTTCCGTCGGAATCGACGGTTTCGCCGATGAAGATGTGTATGCCGCCAACTAGGACGATGGAGAGCTTGGTGGGGTTGGTCCTAGCCGGAATCCAGCACTCGTCCTAAGGGACGATCGGAAAATTTCCGGCGTAAAGGACACGCCCCACAGCGATGGAATCGTCGTAGCTTCCCATGGCGGAACCCTCCGGGTCCCGGCCTCCAGACGCCGCAGGCCTCACGATGGGCGCCAACTGTCGTTGCCTATTCGACAATACCTCGGAGGAGGGATCCTCACGAGGGGGAGAAGAAGTAGGGGCCATAGGGTGGAGAGCACTCGGGACGGTGGTACGCGATTTACCCAGCTTCGAAACACCTGCTCGAAGACAGGGCCTACTGCTGCTTGTCTGGAATTATCTGGGCGCTTTCGCGTTGTTACAATGAATTGTAGTTGTGCCTCTAGGGCTCCCGGGATCCGGATTATAAAGGTGCACGGATCTAGGGTTTACATGGACAATCCTAGCCGGAATACAAGTTGCCTAACTACGGTACAATATCTTGCCGTGTACATCAAGGATCCGCCTTCCAACAAGATCGTACTGGATGCTGCTCCTATAGGCTTCAATATTACTTTCTCTAGTATGGTTACAGCAAGATGAGGAAATCATGCTGGATGTAGCAACATGTGCAATGGTGTTTCGTATTTTACGATTGAATGGATATGATTTTTCCTCCGGTATTTACCCACGATGGAATTCCATGTATTACTACCAGTTGCATATTGCTACCCCAACTCTCTCCCGTATATCGTCGTTCCGTACCCGATCCTTTCTTGTGTGGCCACATATCATCCTCAACATGCGCATCTCTGCTACACTTAACTGTTGGATATGTCGTCTCTTCGTTGGCCAACACTCAGCACCATACAATATCGCAGGTCGGATAGCTATCCTATAAAACCTGCCTTTTAGCTTTTGTGGCAAACACGATATGTTTATCAAATCTAATGAATAGTTAGACATGCTCTGCGGAGTATAAAACTATTTGAATTGCCATTTCCACAATCATAAACAAATATTGAGGACGTACTATGCTTAAAATGAGCTTTTAGTTTGAGAATGGATAAGTACGTGGGAATCGTACCACGGGTGCTAGGATGGCTGATTATGGAATTGAGGTTTAGGTGGGTAAAGTGATGTTGCTAAAAGCTTGAAAAAAAACCATGAGTGTTATGACCTAGTTTTTATTAGAAGGTATTTTTTGCTAACTTGTTTCTAAAATTTTATTAAAAAAACTTTATGCTATATTTAGAAGCTAGATTTTCGCAGCGAGGGAAAAACCCCACAATATGATCCTTTTTCTTTGGGATAAGTGGTTGCATGAATACTCCATTTACACCTTTTGTGGGTGGCTTGCGAGTACATTTAAACATTAAAATGTGGTCACCTTGTTTGTTTGCCCCTATCTTATTAACTTTATCACAGACGCGGCAACATTTATGCCATCTACAATATTTCCTAGTGAGTTTCGTGAAGGATTAAGACATTTTAGTTAGGGCGTGATGTTGCTAATGGTGTTTATGATGCAAGTTCCAATTTGAGTTCATGTTTTCTACCAACATGGTCAGAACCGTGCAAGTATCTATTCAACATATATGGATTTTTTTTTATAATATCATTTCAACGGTTCTTATCGACACACTAATCATGAAATTATTGTTGTAAGTAGCCACAAGACTATTACAGACAGCTTGTCCGGACTATCACATTGAACTCCTAATATTGAGCCACATTACACTATCTGGGCTGATACATCCCACCCTCCACACCCGCACCTTTCTCTCTCCTCCTATTTCTTCCCTGAGAGTTAGAGGGGTAGGTTAGAAGGCCAGCTCATGTGCCCACCCAACAATTTCCCCCCTCCTAGCTCTCACGGCTGAACAGTAGCCTTGAGAGTCTTCTCCTCTCCGCCGGCTCCCCTCTCCCTCTCCTCCGGCGGCCTCGCCGGCCGGAGTGACTGGGAGAGGGTAGGCCGGGCCACCTCTATACATAGTAGTGTAGATGTAGTTGTTGTTCCCTTAGTGGAGTCTGGCGATATGCCGACGGAGATCTGGCGGCCAGCACTCGCGGGCGGTGCTCGGTGGCCGGTGGTGGTGAGGTTTCTGCTCGCGGAGCTCCGATGGGCGGAGCCGGAGGTGAGCAGCAGCGTCCCCTCGCCCTCCTTGAAGAATAAGCCCGAAGGTGCTTCAGAGCTGCAAGATCTGGATAGATCTGACCCTGTTCTTGCCGCCATGGAGGCGTAAGGAATAGTTCGTCCTAAGATCTATCTAGATCTGGCAGGATCTGGAGAGAACGGGGAAGATCGGAGTCCTGCGTCGAGTTCTACAGCGAAGGAACTTCTTCTTGAAGTCGAGGCTCCTGGGAGTGCATCCTCGACGGCGTTTCTGCCGTCGACTTTTCAGGCCGAAGGGCGGCCACTCCCTCCTTGGCTGCTGGCGCTGGAAGGCCAGCTCAAGGTCACCAAAAGCCTCCGTCTATGGAGGCTATTCTGCTCCGCCATGATTGACTCCCGCTATGGCGACCCAAGTGGTTCTGTCCCCGGTGTCGCCATGGTTGTTCATGGTTGGAAGATGGAGCGTGTTGGAGATGGAGTTGGACCGGATCGCGTTTTCATCTACAGATCTGGGGTTCTTAGTGCAAAATTACAGGACCTGGTTGTAATTTTCAGTCTTTACAGGGTCTTCCTGATGTACTGTAACTCCACCGCTTTCAATGAATGATCTCTCTCGGCCTTTCTAGGCCGATCCCTGTTCAAAAAAAAAAAGAAGGCCAGCTCATACCTATACAGAGTAGGCATTCGACCAGGTTTATATTTATTATTTCCTATAGGGCGTCACTTTGGAGCTTCTGTTCAACAATTGTGAGTGCCGGTTGGAGGTTGTATGATCCTCCTCTCAGCTATCTTTCCATGGATAATGGTTACCGAAGTGGTTTCCAGGGAAGCTCCCCTATAAGCTTACTGTATCGCCTGACATGGACTGGCAATGACTTTCCACCATGCTATACTGCTCCCCTCTAAGCTCATCTCATGATCAGAGGTGTTCGTGGATGACCTAAGGAGATCGAGGGATCCTTTGTCCCATGGTGGTCGATTCGAGGGCGACACCTCTATTTCTTCATCCCAGCCTACGAGAATTGATGGGAGGCAATCCGGTTTCGCCAAGGCATCTACATATCTTACTTCCGGCATGTCTGGACCCTGGCGGTGGTACTACGCAAGCTCATATCATGCCAACCGATTTCGCCTTGGACCTAGTTGCAATCTAAATTAGTAATTGGTAAGTTTCAGTTAGATGAGCTCAGTCATGTGCTCATGCGTTTGATTTTATTTCTTCTTTAAGATTCATGTTTGCAGTTGTTTGTACTTTAATTTGATTATATCCGCACTGAAACATGCTGATGTAATTCGAGTGAGACATAAGTTAAGTCTCAGTCGACTGAGCGTTAGAGACACCCATCGAAATTCAATGCCTCGTAGTCTTTTTTCCCTAGTGAGTTTTCAAAATTTTCTCAAAAGTGAACATAAGGAACACAAAAATAATTGCCCAGTGCCCACCAACAGATAACATATTTGAACAATTGAGTATACTGTGATGCAAATATCGTAACTGATTTGCAGTCCACCCCATCTCGTCTATCATACATTTCAGGAAGCATTGCTAGAGATGCTCTTAATCTATTTTTTTGTGAAACACGTACAGATGCAGATGCTCTGAAGTATGTACTTACACTTATCTTTATAAACGCATACACTCGAACTCTACCTCTATGAGCATCTCCGAGAGACTAGATTCAAAAACTAATCTGACGGGTATTAAGACTAACGAAATCGCCGTAGTTGTCTCGATATCGATGGAAACATCGCCTCTCACTAACAAAAATCCACATTTATAACATAATAAAATATAAAAACCTACGGTGTGAACCCTAATGGGTTGGGTGCCACTAACCATATAACCATCCAACAATAGATTTTTTTAACATAAAATCCTCTAAATATTGAGACGATCAACATGGCTATTATAGCCAACTAGCATCCAATGCCTCCTAGCAATCTCGAAGCCCAGGCGAGCGTCTAGAGCGGCATAGTGCACTTGCTCGTAGCTCAATGAAAAATTGGCCCATCAAAAAATAAGCTCATCTTCTTTTTCTTGCATGGCTACGTCTATCTTCTTGTACTTCTTCCTCTTCTTCTTCTCAAGGTTTGTCCCAGTGATAGAGCTTGCCAGATCATATAGACTCGGAGTGGGTTTGTTGGTGGGGTTCGGAAGTATCTTTTAGAGGTCGTACGCAGAAGTAATATGAATGTCGTAGGGACTCAGCACTTGCACATCATTGCCGATAGCCGTGCCATAGAATTCTGCAAGAATTCCTTGAGCACTTGTGACACTCATGGGCATAACAAATCTAGAATACCAAAGTCTCGGATGGCACCGAGAGTTGAAGGACGTCGTCCCGCTGATCACCCTCGCGAGGATCGGTGAACTCAAAGTCCAAGCCGACGCACTTGGTCGGTGCGGCATCGAGAAAATCCCTCCTGACGTCGCGGATCCAATTCTCCACTCTTTCTTGCATGGAGAGCGACCGTGACCTTGCAAACCATCCCTTCGGTCATGAGATGGTATATCCGAGATTGAGGAGCCTTGGCGCGCGTGAGGTGCTCCATTGAGCCCGGAATGTCGATGCGAGAGAGAGCTTTTGTGGGAGAGATGAGAGATGTGAGAAGAGATGTGTGACAATTGTGAGGAGATGTGAAGCATATATGAAGGTGGGGAAGGTGAAGATGAAGAGGCCGGCCACCAGATGATCAATTCCCGTGGCCGGCCACCGGCACCGGTGACCCGAATTTTGTGCACCAGTATTGGCGACGATGATCGGGTTCTGCGCGGGAACAAACCGTTGGACTTTATGTCCCGGCTCGTGTCTCCAGCCGGGACAAAAGTGTTGCCAGCAGGCCGCAAAAGGCCTCAGACCCTTTTGTCCTAGTTTGAGGCTCCAATCGGAACAAAAGGCCTTAAAGAACCACGACAAAAGGTCACGTACATTCTCGGTGATTTCGGCGAGACGTGGCCTGCCCATTTGTCTCGGCTCCGGACTGAGCCGGAACAAAAGGCCTCGACGGAAGGTCCGTTTTCTACTAGTGTCTTGGTATCACATAATAATAAACCAAGAACCAAGTCTAGTACCTCCACGCATAAAAGACAAAGTATGAGGCCATACTACATACTAGATTTAGATGTGCGCCTTGGCGCACGATCCCATAAAACTCGTGCGCAGGTCGTAAAATGATACTAAATCTTCTTAGATTTTATAAAACAAAACCACAATAATAAATTACAAATAGAGAAACATACATTTACATACAGCCAGAAAATTAGGGGGAAATGTATTATAGAAGGGGAAAAATGTATTATAGAAGCTAACAGTTGTTGAATCTGCTAAGAGCAACAACAAACAGGAAGGAACACCAAAATATGCATCCACATGGGCAGTAGGGGTGCGTTTTGGCACACGATCTGGAAAAACTCGTGCCAAAATTAGGTGGGAAAATGATAATATGTTTGTAAAGTTGTACCAAGCAAAGTCAATCGGATAAACCTAGGATAAAGTACACAAAATTATAAAAATAATATGAAACGTTTATTTCAGGGGGAGGGGGGGCGTGAAAGCATGCATTCCCCAACTTCACACTGGTAAACATATTCAAAATTACTATTTTAACCATGTATAAAAATCTATTGTGAGTAAACGGTAAGTGTAGAAGACACATAACTTAGTCATTACAAAAGGAAGTATAAATCAATGCACATGGGTATCTACTGCATATGTAGAGACCAATCGTAAAGTACATGGCCCGACCAACAGGAAATGTAGACCTAATAGCTACTTACCTAGTTGCGTCACCAAAAGAAGACATGCCTGCAAAGTAAAAGATAACAAATGGCAAAACTGAAGCTAAACAAAACAAATGGCCAAGAACACAAGCTTAATTTTTTAAGGTATTCTCTTTGAATATATCTTAATTTAAAGTGACTTAAATTTAGATAATGTAATGAGGAGAATATTTTGTTTGAGGAAATAATCATATACATAAACAATAGCTCTCTACAAAATATGGTGATGGTACAACCTACTGCAGAGCTTCTCGGGACAAAGCTGGACGGCCGCCCCTAGCGGAAATAAAACAAAAAGAAAAACACTACCATGTGGTCTGTTCCAGGCCACTTGTCTCTTGTCTATGACAGCGACTGGCTGTTTGGTGGTGTGCCCCGTGGGACTGACCAGTCGCAGGTGGCACAGGGTGACGACGGTCTTGTCCCGTCTGCCCGCGTTGTGCAGCTCAGCCGCACGGGTTCACAGCTCGAACTGCCTCCGCCCCTGCAACTTGCAAGCCACCCTCCGGTCCGCTGGTGAGGACAATCCTCTTTCTGTCTCCCGGTTTTCATTTGGTAATTCTCTCTTTTCCTACCTTAGTCCCACTTGCGCTTCCTGATTTGTTACTTCTCATTCTTGCATCCTATAACTCGGGAAATTTCTAGTATAAAGAAACGAAGATCTATTCTGTATGTAGTATAAAGAAACGAAGTTATATTGCAGAAAATACCGAGAAAAAAACAATTGATGAACTTCCTTAGCCGGCCTAGGACGTATGCATATGCATACCAGACATCTTTCCGACCCTTACACTACAAATTACCAAAAGAAAACAAATATCAAGGAAGGATAATTAGACTTCCCATGTAGCATGAATTGTTTGTTGTATATACATTGTGTGGTAGACATCTTATCCGACTATTAAACACATCCCTAACAAATAGAAGGTTATGAACTATTTGTGCTTAGATGAGCAATGCAATTTTACAGGAGTAGCTAATTAGTATTGGATTGATAATTTACAGCAACTTCTATACAGAATACAATCAATCAATTTTCTGAACCAAAATATTACAAAATTATGTATTAAAAAATGAAGGGGGCAATAGAGGAGAAGCGTTGGGGATTATAGCATCTTACCTCAGGTCATCACCCTCTGTCTCTGCATTGATTGCCCAAGATGCAGTTAGACAGACTACTCAATTTCTCATCGTTTACTTGAGCTGATTAAAAAGAAATGAGTACACAACGGGGCATAAACATTAAATAGAAGAATATCCCCTTGCGTCATAGTTAAATTCTCATCAAAAAAAACTTGTAGGTATATAAAAAAGAATCTGCATACCACAAAGAAGATGAAGCGGTTAGGCGGAAATAGTGATTGCTTATCTACGATAGCTGTGACATACCAGGAAGTGACAGCTTATCAAAGAGGCACACCGTATCTGGTTGTCATTGCATTGGTGGTGTAATCCAAATTTATATACAAGCTAAAAGCGACGAATGACAATAATTATTTCTCTTTCTATATTTCCATAAAAAGCGAAAGATTAAAAAACGGAAAACCAATGGTGTGGTGAAAACCTGAACATACACTATAAGATCAAGAACATCTTACCTCAGGTCGTCACTCTCTGTCTCGCATTGATTGCCCAAGATGCAGTCGGACGGACTACTCAATTTCTCATCGTTTACTTGAGCTGATTAAAAAGAAATGAGTACACAACGGGGCATAAACATTAAATAGAAGAATATCCCCTTGCGTCATAGTTAAATTCTCATCAAACAACTTGTAGGTATATAAAAAAGAATCTGCATACCACAAAAAAGATGGTGGTTAGGCGGAAATAGTGATTGCTTATCTACGATAGCTGTGACATACCAGGAAGTGACAGCTTATCAAAGAGGCACACCGTATCTGATTGTCATTGCATTGGTGGTGTAATCCAAATTTAAATCCAAGCTAAAAGCGACGAATGACAATAATTATTTCTTCTCTTTATTTCTTTCCATAAAAAGCGAAAGATAAAAAAAACGGAAAACCAATGGTGTGGTGAAAACCTGAACATACACTATAAGATCAAGATAACTGCTTCAAAATAAATTATGCTCCAATATGCTTTACAGACTTTGGATGCAGATCACTGATATGCACATGCATGATTTTTCAAAAGCCAGTCAAGTTTTTATTAGAACCCGAACCAGCAAAACTGTCTATGTGCTGCAAATTTATATGGTTACAAACTACATCCGGTGCTCTTAACTTGCACACGAGATATAAACATGTTAACAATTAGAAAGCTAGGATAGGACGGATGCTCAGAGACGTACCTCCACCAGGCTGCAGACAAAAATGGTGAATCATCTCGTGGAAGAAGCTTCGGGAGGCAACTGACCATGACAGAGATTAACACGGCTTTATAATCCATGAGATTAACACGGCTTAGATAAAACTTGTGTATTCCATAAATTCCAATATACCAAACTATGAACCAGTTGATGCATGCAGTGAGCTCATCATAGTATGGACTTTTGATCTGCATGATACGAACAACATTAACAATATAGGGTCTCACACCTAGTTATTTAGTAGATGAGAAGTAGAGGTGGAAGAGCTGAAGATGATATGGTCCAAGAAGTTCTGATCCTAATGGCGTGGAAGGATAAAACGAAGAGACATTGAGGTCGAGCGGTAGCTGTAGTAGTAAAAGGGTTGAATGTGTGCATCAAGGAGAACAAATGTAAAGTAAGTGAGAAGGAGATATTCGGCCACGTGGCAGCTGGGTCGAGAAAATTTCTTGCAATGCAACTAATTGTCTCCCGAGATTCAGTGATTATCAACATAAAAAGTTAAATAGAAATTGTAGTACTTGCTGATATGGCAAACCGCTGACATGGATAGACTGCATGTTGACATAAATAGGACAGTGGGGATGAACTTCTTAGTTATATAGATATATGGCCAACTTGTGCGCAACAGCGCAAGAAGCCGAAGGCACATCTATGCCACCATTACATCCAACCTCAATATTGACAGAAAAGGTTCAGGGGATAATTGAATCAACAAACGAGCAAATAAGGAGCAGGGGATGCAACGTAACAATCATAGATGAAGCAGGAAGAGATGAACCCCGCGAGCTTGCGGACAATGTGAAGCATCTGTTCTATTCGAGTTCATGCTTCATATGAAGAACTGCAAAGCAAACAAATATTTGAGTAAAATCTCACAGGAATACAGATTCTACTGTAGTTTTGGGACAGATACAATTTCATACTAATACCTCACGAGTTAATGCTTCATAGAGAAACTAAGACAACCATTTTAACAAAAGTATACTGCAGTTTTAGGACATGTACAAAGAACACAAATCTACAACGATGGAATGAGCGAGACAGTTTTGATCTCAATAAAACAAGGCGAACAATACACATCAGTGTCCAGAGCTACCAATCATGTTAAAAACATAAATAGTGATTCACTTAATATTACCGCATAAGTATGACAACTATTAGTTGAAAAATGGAAGCAAGAAAAAAAAAAGCAGGGCCTATACATTAAACACAACTGTGACCTGCTAACTCCAGATAAGCTGCCATCTTCTTGTATCCGAAGTCGGCTTGAAAGGCAAACCATCTATGAGGATAACATGCACCAGTGGCAAGACTACAAAAGGCCATGTGGGCATACATGTAAACGTGTAGATTTCAAATTCAATATCAATTGCAAAGAAAAAATAGTTGGATGTTATCTCTCAGAGAAATTTCAGTTTTCCTATGCTATATAACATACTACTTTTTTTATTTTATAAGCACCATAAGAAAAGTAGACCTTGTGAGGCTATTTACAGGCTCATGACATATACAACAGTCCTGGGTGGATTGAAATACCAAGCACACTATGGGAAAGTATCCATTATGTCCCTGTTTTGTGAATAACCAAACACTTCATATAGCACTAAAGCAGATCAGTTATAACAAACTTTTCATATAGCAATAGCAGAACTGCCTTTCATTTATACTCTTTTATTTTTAACAAACTTTCCATATAGCAAGTTGCAACAAATAGAAAAATAAAAAAACCGCCCCACTGTATAGTAATTCTTCAGAAGAACAATACGCATTAACATTTGTTTTGTATACCCCACTGTAGAGTAATTCTGGACAAATACATTTTGACTTGTGACCATCCTGTAGACTAAGGCAGACAATTTACTCATCCCAAAATTCATGAGGAGCTAAAGGGTAAATACTTTTGCAAACAAATAAAACGAAATCATAGGCATATGCATTCTGTTAGAATAGATTTTTGGCGAGGAAAGTCTAAACTACTATTAACTTCTCTAACAAATTGTTCATGGTTGAAAAATAACATACACCTGATTTGATAACCTGCATAGCCTGATATCAACCAAATAAAATTTTAGGTAGCTCATACATGAGATCAGAATCAAGACAACTGGAACAGAATAATGACAAATTAGAGAGTGCAAACCTCATGTTTCGGTGTCTCAAGATGAAGAAGCAATCGAGAAAAACAACTGTTTTAAGTTAAATTATTAAACACCCAATCATATTTGTTTGTTATCCCTGCTGAACCAAAACATTAAAAATTCAAAACACAATATGAAATCCTTTGGAGGTACCCACACCACAACTTTCGAGTACGGAATATTCAGAGACATATACGGTAAGCATCAAATTTATATAAAAGTAACATCAGCGGAGCCTGTATAGAGAGCATACATTATTCATGAAGTTCCTTACCAAAGCGATAAGTACACCTTAGTGTGCTAAACTCTTATTCAGTACACACCATCCCTTTCAAACACGTCCCCGGAGTTACGTACAACCGGTTAGCGAGGATATTCTCCATTCATATCCTGCCATGGGAGCAAAACATTAAAAACATTCAACCTTTGACAACTCGACCAGTAGAAATTTAAATGCATTCGGTATCTTAAAAACTTTAGACCATAAAAGCTGTAGTTGGATAATTCACCCAGATGGATATTATGGATCGGAGGGAGTACATTTTTACACCACTGCTAGACCTGCAACAATATTTTGTGCGACTGTGCCACCCCCGAAACCGTTACATTTAGCTTATGCATCTTGCCTAGTTTGAAACAAATAGATACACTTCGTAAAAATGATGGGGCTGGTTCGTTTCGAAAAGAGAGGTATGCAAGCAACATGATGGAGAAAACGAAAGATGAAAGTTGTGGTGAAACAACACTTGGTTTTTGGTCCGGCCCGGGGAATTTTCCTCACATACGAGATCATACCAAGAGCAACACTTGCTTTTTGGTCTAGCTCACCAATGTTTCGAAACCATACATTCCCCAAGATGACGGGCCAGTGGTCATATGGAAGGGAGTAAGGCATGCCAACCTGTATATCCATTAATTTCAGCTAGTGAGCAAACCATTTGGAATTGCAGCACCCGCAACATGATAAAAATGATCTGTGAATTAAAGAAAGCATATTATCTTATGCTTTTAACAATAACTCAAAGTAAAATAATTAGGCAAAGTTTGTGCTCAGGGAGGATCAACTGTTATTTCTACAATAATATGCCGAGAATACGGCCTACAAAACACAAGGTTGCTTCAACCAAGATAAGGCAAATTCTCGAAGATGAGCCTGACAGCTCTACTACTTAGAGCTGGTGTTTCTCACACACGTATAGTGGACACACACTGAACTCAAAGGTAGAACTGAGTGACACAAGTATTTTGGAGCAGCTCAAAGTTGCTGCGTTTCCCTCTACTACTTGGTGTCCAAGCTGATACAATGGGGAGGGCTATTTATACTACTAGTGAGCTACACAAACCAGCTCACGTACTACACTACTGGTGTGAACACTTGACTAGTGGAAGCTGAGAATTTCAGCCGCACTTCTCTGTTACCCTATCCTGACATTCTTCAGCTTATCACTGCAGCTTATCACCTTCCATCTTTGTCAGTCTATCTCCTGCAGCCTTGCAGGTTCTTGTTTGATTCTGCCCACTTGCTCTTCCTAGAAGTTTCACACTAACAACCAACTACTACTAGTAGTAGATGCACGTACAGGTGCATGCCTTATTTGTGGCTAAGCAATCTTGCTACTACTACTCTACTAGCAACATGATTAAAACAACAATTCTCCCCCTAATCTAGTTGCTGTAGAGGTTGATGACGCCAATTCTTTCCCGCAGATTCTGAAACTGAATGCGACCAAGTGCCTTGGTCAGAATATCTGCGAGTTGGTCTTACAGTGCCGATGTACTCGACCGTGACAGTTCCATCCTCAATGCAGTCCCTGATGTAGTGGTACCGCGTGTCGATGTGCTTGCTACGGTCATGGTACACTGGATTCTTGCACAGTTGGATCGCAGACTTATTGTCCACGAGCAGATCAGCGACGAGAGGATGAGATCCCAGCAAGTCGCCAAGCAAACGGCCGAGCCAAACACCTTGACACGCCGTCGTCGCAGCTGCGATGTACTCAGATTCGCAGGACGACAATGCCACCACCCTTTGCTTCTGGCTCTGCCATGACACTGGGCAATTTCCGAAGAAGAAGAGATTACCTGTAGTACTCTTCCTGTCATTGATATCACCAGCGTGATCTGCATCGCTGTAGCCGATCAGGTGTGCACCTTTTGGCGCGGAGGAGAACGAACAGCCTGTGTCGATCGTCCCCGCAATGTAGCGGAGTAGGTGCTTCACAGCACTCAGGTGCTCCGTGGTGGGCGCTTCCATGAAGCGGCTCACCATGCCAACAGCGAAGCTGATGTCCGGCCTCGTGTGCACGAGGTAACGCAGACTGCCGACAATGCTGCGGTACAGCGTGACGTCGACTGGAGGATTCGTGCTCCTCTTCGAGAGCTTCAGCCTTGGCTCCATCGGCACATGAGCTGCGTTGCAGTCAGCCATGCCCGCCTTTTCGAGCACCTTCGCTGCGAAGGCGCTCTGCTTCATCGTGATGTGGCCAGGAGCCTGACATACCTCGATGCCCAGGTATAGAGTGAGCAAGCCCAGGTCACTCATCTTGAACTGGCTGCACATCTGCTGCTTGAAGCTTGAGATTGCAGTGGTGCTCCCTCCTGTGACGACGAGATCGTCGACATAGACTCCAAGCAGAAGTCGTGAGTCACCCTCTCCACGGGTGTACACGGCATGCTCCGAAGCACTCCGCACGAAACCGAGTGACACCAGCACGGCATGGAGCTTGGTGTTCCATGCGCGCGGGGCCTGACGGAGACCGTAGAGTGCCTTGTGGAGGCGCATCACCTTGCTCGAGTTGTTGCCGTCGACGAATCCTGGCGGCTGAGTCACATACACTTCCTCCCCCAAATCACCGTTGAGGAATGCCGTCTTCACGTCCATGTGGTGGACCTCCCACTTGAATTGGGCAGCGACAGCGATCAGGAGCCTGACAGAGTCCAGTCGCGCAACAGGGGCAAAGACTTCATCAAAGTCAATCCCTGGCCGCTGGACGTATCCCTTCGCGACAAGCCTGGCCTTGTGCTTGAGGACGTGACCATCGGCGTCGCGCTTGAACTTGAAGATCCACTTCAATCCAATGGGCTTGTGACCGGGCGGCAGATCAGCAAGCGACCATGTCTGGTTCTCCTCGATTGACTGCAGCTCATCGACCATGGCGAACCGCCAATCTTCGTCTCCTTCGGCCTCGGCGAGCGTCGCTGGCTCGCCTGTGGGAGTGAGGAGGAGGCGCTCCGCTCGCCCTGGATTCTCCTCATCTGGGTTGAGGAAGTCTCGAATGCTGCGGTAGCGAGCGAGGCTTGGGTCAACGCCGGCATCCAGATTCTCGATGCCTCCATTCGCTGGTGGAGAGACAAAACGCACAGGCTCGCCTGATGGCGCAGAGATGGGCCGACCCACCATTGGCGGCCCAGTCGGAGTCGATGCTGCCTGTGGTGACGGCGAAGGAGAGCTTGATGCAGGTGCCGCTTCAGCTGGTTTCTCCGGCGGTGCTGCCGTTGGTTGCGACATCGTCCAACTCTCCACAGCGAGAGTGGCGGCGTCGTCATTGTGCTCTCCCCAATCCCAGCTCGCGGCCTCGTCGAAGATGACGTCGCGGGAGACATGGAGGCACTTCTTCTCCGGGTCATACAGGCGATACGCCTTGCTTCCTTCCTCATACCCAAGCATCACCATCGGGCGGCTGCGGTCATCGAGCTTCTTCAAGCCTGGTTTCGTCTCCTTCGCGTATGCCTTGCGGCCGAACACACGAAGAAAGTGAACGCTAGGTTTTCTGCCATACCGAGGCTTCAAATGGTGTCTTCCCTTCCAGGCTCCGTGTCAAGGATCTGTTCAGGACGAACACTGCTGTTGCTGCCGCTTCTCCCCAGAACTTAGCTGGGACGGATTTCGCCTTGAGCATGCTACGGACGGCGCCGATGATCGTCTGGTTCCGCCGTTCCACTACCCCATTTTGTTGTGGAGAATAGGGGGCAGTGAGGTGACGCTGGACGCCATGCTCTGCGCACCAATCCGCGAACTCGTTCGCCGTGAACTCGCCGCCCCGATCAGTGTGGAGCACGCGCAGAGGATGCTGCGTCTCCTTCTCTGTCTCAGCCTGGAAACGCCGAATTGCCGCAGCTGCCTCATCCTTTGACCTGAGCAGGTACAACCACATGTACCGGCTATTGTCGTCGACGAGCAAGAGGAAGTACTTCTTCCCTCCCGGTGTAGCTGGCGAGATTGGACCGCAGAGGTCACCGTGCACAAGCTCAAGAGGCTTCGTGGCGCGGTACTTGGTTGCTGCGGGAAATGGGGAGCGCCGGTGCTTCCCCGCGATGCAGGCTTCGCAAAGCTGCTCGGCGTGGCTGATGGTGGGGAGACCGCGCACCACTCCCTTCCTCGACATCTTCTCGAGGCTATCGAAGCTCTGATGGACGAAGCGTGAGTGCCAGCGCCACGCGTCGTCGTTGGCGTGCGCCGCCAGACACACTGGCTGCACGATTTGGAGCTGCGCCACATAGAGTCTGTTCGTCGTCCTTGGCACCTTGGCGATAAGGACCTTGGCACGATCGCGGACCTCCATGTAGCCATGCTCGACATGGGTGGGGTACCCGAGCTCGTCTAGCTGCCCAATGCTGACGATGTTCGACTTGAGCCGTGGGATCCAGTATACGCTGGCCAGCTCGTGATGTCGCTCGTTGTTGATGACGAAGAGGACGGTTCCGCGGCCACAGATGTCGACAACCGATCCGTCGCCGAAGCGCACCTTGCCGGAGACAGTCCTGTCCAGCTCGGTGAAGACGCTGTCGTCGCCGGTCATGTGGTTCGACGCTCCCATGTCGAGGTACCATGCTGCGTCAGTGTCGTGCGACGTGCGCGCGCTCCTCGTTGAGATACACCTGCTCCCCCGTAGGCAGTGCAGGTGGATCAGTCGATGTCGAGGAGGCCTGCACGAGCGGTGCAGGA
The DNA here is from genome assembly GCF_022539505.1 of Lolium rigidum. Classification (NCBI taxonomy): domain Eukaryota; kingdom Viridiplantae; phylum Streptophyta; class Magnoliopsida; order Poales; family Poaceae; genus Lolium; species Lolium rigidum. The sequence goes on from NC_061508.1 coordinate 201,086,418, forward strand.
GATGCGGGCTCGACGACGGTGGCCATGTGCAGCTCCGGGTCTGCTTTTCCGCCATTCTCGTCCTGGATCAGGTGCGCCGCCGCAGCAGCTTCGTCGCGCTGCTTCTTGCGGCAGTCGCGCTTCCAGTGCCCCTTCTTGCCACAATAGTGGCAGTTTACGCGGTCAGCGTTGCTGCTGGAGCCTTGCGATAGCGAGGACTTGGGCGGTGGCTTGCCACCCTTTTGTCCACCGCCACCGTTCCCGCCAGAGTCGCCTCCCCGCTGCTTCCTCCTCCTGTCCTCCCACTGCTTCTCTGTCAGCAGCAAGTTGCCACCGGAGGCAGTGGTGCCCTGCTCAGGGTTCAGGCGATCCTCGACGGCCCGAAGGTGTCCGACAACCTCCTCCACGGTGAGTGTGGCCGGGTTCATCATCGTCTCCATCGAGAAAGCGATCTGCACAAACTGTTTTGGGACGACAGAGAGGAATTTCCTTACTATCTTCTCATCATCGCAGGTATCCCCGAGGGAGCGCATGGTGGCGGCGAGGTTCGTGATGCGCAACCCGAACTCGTCGATGCGCTCGCCATCCTTGAAGGCGATCGTCTCGAATTCAGTCCGGAGCCGCCGCATGCGTGAATCGCGCACACGATCGTTGCCCTGGTGCTGCACCTTGATCGCCTCCCACGCCGCCTTGGCGCTCCCCTTCCCGATCAGCATCGGATGCATCTCGGGTGGAGTGGAGCGGAGCAGTGCCGCCAAGGCCTGCTTGTCCTCTCGTCGAGAGACTGCAGCGTCCTCGATCGCGTCCCAGAGCGATGCCGCCTGCAGGTTCACCTCCATCACCATGGCCCAGTTGGTGTAGTCTCCGCGCTTGAGCATCGGGAAGACAAGGCTTGTACCGCCGCCTCCGCCGTTAGTCACCTCGCGGATCACCTCCCGCTGTACCACGACCTCGCCCCCACCGTGTCGCACCCTGCTCCGTCCCCGACTTGGCGATCGCCGTCGCTCGTTTGCCGGAGGAGGGGTTGCGGACGCACGCTGCTGCTGGAGAGGTGGTGGTGCCGCGGCTGCACGACGATCGCCTGACATCTCCCAGGTTGCTCTGATACCAATTGACAGCTCTACTACTTAGAGCTGGTGTTTCTCACACACGTATAGTGGACACACACTGAACTCAAAGGTAGAACTGAGTGACACAAGTATTTTGGAGCAGCTCAAAGTTGCTGCGTTTCCCTCTACTACTTGGTGTCCAACTGATACAATGGGGAGGGCTATTTATACTACTAGTGAGCTACACAAACCAGCTCACGTACTACACTACTGGTGTGAACACTTGACTAGTGGAAGCTGAGAATTTCAGCCGCACTTCTCTGTTACCCTATCCTGACATTCTTCAGCTTATCACTGCACCTTCCATCTTTGTCAGTCTATCTCCTGCAGCCTTGCAGGTTCTTGTTTGATTCTGCCCACTTGCTCTTCCTAGAAGTTTCACACTAATAACCAACTACTACTAGTAGTAGATGCACGTACAGGTGCATGCCTTATTTGTGGCTAAGCAATCTTGCTACTACTACTCTACTAGCAACATGATTAAAACAACAGAGCCTTGGTTACACCTGATCCATTATTCAGATATATGCTACTGGTTCTGAAAAAGATTGCAGTGACTTAACATTCCTTCTAGCAACTCTTTGCTTAATGAGATTTTTTCAAAAGTAGAATCATGAAACTGCTACATGCATACTGTACTATGCCGCTTTGAAACAAAATGAAATAAATTCAGAAAAGTTAATAGACGGAATGTTGCAGCGTGACAAATTTTGGAAGCAAAAGAGATTCGAAAACAGATTGGAGACAAAGGAGATTAAGGAAACCTGGAAATGATCTATTGGAACGTAGAGGCCAGGACGACAGCCGTGAACTTAACATCCTCTTGTGGCAGGATAATATATTTGCAAACTGCATAGCAATATGTATGCACGAAACATGAGCATGGAACAAAAAAATTGCTCTGGTTTGCAACGGGAAATAATGTCAACAATACAATGTATGGATTTGTAGCAGGAATGCAGGATACATAAGTTCACATATTGTAGAAGGTGAGAGCATTTACGTGATACAACCCAGGATGGCACCGACTGTCGGCACAAATACAGAGATGTGGCCGCAGACTAATAGTGGAGCATTGGCGCAGGCGCTCATGGATATGATGGAGGAGTCGAGATTGTCGGTGCCATCCCATTTACAACCTTTCATTTGAATTGGTAAGACAGAAAATCAATTGGATTTGCAATGGAGAAGAATATAGGCCAAGATGCAGCATAGTTTTTAGGAAGGAGGTGTACTGGTTCACTGAAGATAGTCATAGCAAACCTCTTTTTCGAATTCAGACTTTGTGCTGCTTTCCTATATGTCTCTCATCTGATAGCGTAGTATCCATCAACTAACAATCCCTTCCTTGAAAACCTGCAATGTCTTAAACATGGTAAGAACACCACTTACACAGAACAGTCAATGAACTTTGCTGCAAATCCTACCAACTTAGAGAAAAATACTACATGGCTCTTCTCAACATGAGAGAGGGAGAGATGAACCTAGAGTAGGAAGAATATGAAGGAGGAGTGCTCGTAACCTGGAGCCAGCACTCCCGTGCAGTGCGGAGGCAGCAGCCCGTGTTCATCCTTCTCGACGTCCTCTTCCCGTCTCGGTTGGGGTGGAACAGAACGGGGATGGCTGCAGCTCCACCCTGCTCGGGGAGAGAGCAGGCAAGGGGAAATGGCCAGAGGCGGCGGCGGCCGGGAAATCGATGGAGGCGGCGGCGGCCGGGAAATCGATGGAGGCAGCGGCGGCCAGGAAATCAATCGAGGCAGGGGCTTGGGGTCTGGCGGCATGGCTCCTTCGCCATGCGCCGACGAGCAGGGAGGCATCAACCCGACCGGCCGCTCGCGGGGAGGAGGAGGAAGGCGATTGGGAGGAGTGGCGGCGGGAGGCAGGTGCGCGAGGGAGAGGAGGAGGAGGGTTGGGTGCTCTCTCCCCGAGGACGCTGGGCCGGGCGGGCTTCACATGACCCATGGATAAAAAACGGGTTCGCGCGCGCGAGGGCCTCGTCCTGGACTACTCCAGTGTGAAAAAATGGACGGACGAGATCCACCACCAAACAAGATCCAACGGCTACGAGACTCAAATCGCTGTGAGGCCCCCTATGGGGGGCATCATATATACCTTTAGACTAGATTTAGATGTGCGCCTTGGCGCACGACCCCGTGAAAATCGCATAGATTTACATTTTATATCACAACGATAGAAGTAAGGTTTTACAAAATGAAGTCAGCAGAATGAATTTGGGTTAAAGCACACAAAATTACAAACGGAGTAGCAAAAGGTAATATAAACTTCCTGGGCAGCAACCTGTTCAATTAACTTCAGAAGGAGTTTTTTATATATATTTCTCCTTCAAAAACATGTACACATAAGAAACTAACTTCTTATCCAACTTCTGAAGAAGCGGGGTTAACGTTTTGACTAACTTCAGAATACCCTGGTTCTGAATTTGGGAACCAACTTATACCTTCTTGGTCCTTATCATCATTAGTTCTTTTTTTATTTCTTTATTTTGTCGAAATTCTTCCCTTCTTTAGTTTCTACATGGAGCGATCCTTCCCACATTGTATGTATGCTTCCGCGAGAATGGGCACTAAGCTGCATGAAGGAAAATAAATGGCTTTATCAAGCGGCAAGCTACATTAGTCAAAGGAAATTATTGGAATTTTTTGGGCTTTATATTTCTCACATGGTGCAGTATCAACTTCGAAGAATCATGAGATTCAAATTAGAATGGAATGTTGGAACAAGTTGTTTGAACAAAATAAGTATATCTTTATATTCTATGAAAGGAGATGCAAATGATTATCGTGATAAAGTATCATACTGAATATGCAAATCTTTAGATTTGGATGTGCACCTTGGCGCACGATCCCGTGGATTTCGCACCTATTTACAGTTTGTAAAACAAAGATAAAAAAATTAGATGAATAAATGATAATATAATTTTTAAGTTTTACAAAACTAAGTCGATAGAATGAATTTAGGATATAACACATAAAATCTATCAGAAGGAAAGCACCCGAGGTCTTACTTGCGGATGATGTATACTAACTATGCTCGAAGGACAAAAGGTACCGTAGTTATTCTTGCTACATGTGCTCGAGGGCACACACTCGGCCTCGACAACAATCTATTGACAAACTCAACATGGGTAGTGTAATTGTTTTTTTTTGCAGCAATCAATAAAGTGAAGTCCCTACAGAACCAATCCAAATTAGGTACATTTCCTCACCAGCCTATCGATATGTACAGTATATTTACGTTGGGCCTAAGCAGAACTAAGACCTGAGGAAAGCTCAAGGTATAAATCTCTACCTGGTACCAAAAGAAGCTGACCTGACAACCTTTCGGCGAGGCACAATAACTCTTCCACGACGCGTGAGGCAGAATCGAGCCAATCTGGCAAAACCTGAAAGAGTAGATCGATAGTGAAATTTAGAATAGTTGTGATTGTGTATTTGGTTCCTTGTACAAAATAATTTGATCTTCTTCTGTCAACACATGTGCATGATAGTAAATAATTCATAGCGAAGGAGCACACTAAAACGTAGAGCTGGCTAAATAATTTCTAGCACTATCTAAAATAATCCATAACATGTATCTCCATTCATGATGTCCAACCAATCTCCTCACGTGCTGGTAGCCACAAAATACAGGGCAAGTGAATGCAAGAACTTTCTAATAAGATCAAACCATAAACTGACTCATGATGAGACAATGACTTAGTATCACTGATCATCAAAAATCGTAGTTCAAGCAACTGATAATAAGTGCATACAAAAGGAAAAGGAAGCATGCTACATTGTTTCAAAGAATTCGTAAACAACATGAACCAATGTTTCTGAACAAAGGAATTGAAAAATTTCCACAACAGTGGTGACTACACATACACGCATATCGTGCACAATTTCACAATAGCACATAGCAAGATAAAACAGATTTACGTATGCAAAAGATAAGAATAATAACATCCAAGTTGGTCACGTGACAGTAATTTACCCGCGCATGTTGATCAGAAAACACAGTTGTTTGATTTAAGCTTTTGTCTTGAATGGCCTAGCTGTAATTTCTGGTAACAAATTAAAAGAACACAAAAGTTGCCGTTAGCCAAAAGGGGAAATAATATAAGAACATATGAAGTCTTTCTCTTTGTGAGTATGCATGTTAGAGCCAAATTGGTAAAAGATCACATTGACGCCAGCATGCTCTCGCCGCCCCGACCATGGGTCGATCATGGAGCAGATAGACCCAGTCTTGCTACATTTGGCCAACATCGCCAGGTCTATCATGACATCGCAAGGGGTATATTCTCTTGGGCCACCAAGTTGTTTCCATACCGGGTGAACACCGGGTGCGACTTATCATTGATAACGAAAACCAGGTCTGGCGCGATTGTATCCAGCAGCTCCTTGCCTTGATCTTCATGCCCTTCTCCCAAAGTGCTTCACGTCAACTGCTAGGATCTCCTCCGCTTGTATTATGAGTACATGTTCACAATCAGAAAAATAAATGGTGTGCTTGCATTAGAAATGGACTTTTGTAGTGGTTGGGTCTCTACATAAAGCGCCTTGCTGGACTCGGGCATTATGATTGAGGGAGGCTGGTGGAGTTTGCCATTGGTGGTCTGGGTTTACAATATCTTTTTGTAGAGTAAGTTGCACGATTAAATTTGTTCCAAAATATGAAAGGAGAGAAACAATTGCAGGACCCATGCAAATTAACATATGCTCTCATCAACCAGAGCTACAGTTGGAGTATTCTAAATATCTAATTATAATGCAACCAATCCATGAGAATATGATATCCCCGGGCGAGCGGGAGTGCGACCTGTGCCATCGCACAGGGCCCATAATTTTCAGGGGCCCCAAATTTTGTTAAACCAAGCCTGCAGTTGACGGCCCATTAGTCTGAACACAGCCTAACGGGCCAACCCATTAATCCCACCACCTCCTAAAGCCAGATTAAAATAGATCAAGTCGGTATTAATATGCGCTTAGGAAGTTTCGATCCCAAAACCTGCAGCACAAAGAAAAGGAAGACCCGGCAAACCAACTATCCAGTATTTTGCATGTGTGACATCAGCAGATTAATCGATTATTATTATCCACATACAATTATAATTCTAATTTTTCAAAGAACATGGGGCCCCTTGTAAAATTTGGCACAGGGCCCCATATTTTGCCGGCCCGGCCCTGCTCCCATCACTGAATAAGTGATTTAACCATAAAGAATGCTAATATGGCAAAACATCCCCATCCATAACAGGATTAAGATAGCCATAGAGTGAATATAAGTTGATATCTTTACTATTAAAAGCAAACTGGTGAATGCCTGGTGTCACATTTTCATTTAAAGACAAAAATACCCTCCCACGTCCTGAAGGAAAAAAGATCCATCTAACAACCACAATTATCCATGCATGCAGCCAAGTGAGAAAAAAATGCGTTTGTTCTCATCTACATGAGCTAGAACGTAACCATCCCCTTGATATTCTCAACAACTAACAAAATCCATATCTAGCTACAGGTTCCATTTTATGATACAATGTGTTTCACCCTTTTCGTCTGCCCATCGCTCGTCCCAGCGGGAGAAAAGGGGCTCGACCAAAGCAGTACGAGCCATCCCCAATTTCCATCCAGAAACCGCAGCATCCATCTCGCTCGATTCGTGGCACAGGACCATGCTGGTCCTTTGAACTGTGCCGCCGTCGCTGCCGGAGCAGCCTCCTGACCCCACGCTCCCTCTTGGTCGCGTGCGTTGGCGGACACATCCCATGGAGCTCCGGCCGCCGCAACCTACCGACTCGTGTTGGCTCCCCGCCTCCGTCTCTCTCCACCACATGCGTCGGTGAGGCCGAACCTTCTCCTCCTAGGGTTTCCCACCGTCTCCACGCCCCGATCTGTGCCGCAGTCAAGCCTCAGCACGTAATGGTTAACCCCAGAGTGGTGTGGTGTCTGGCGTGGCAGCGATGACGACTATTGGAACGCCAGAGCGGTGCGGTGATGCTGGGTTCGGTGTCGATGCTGGTCAATATCGCTAGGTTCGTGGCATGGCTGCTCCTACAACGGCATCTCCTGTGCAGGTAACCGGCAGTGTACTCACCGACGCTCATGACGATTGCCAGCTTTGTAGGAGGCGGCGTTGGCGCTATCTATGCAGCGGACCACCTATGAGACATGGCGGCTCAGGGGTACCGTGTCTATCGGGAACATGTAATCGGTCGGGATTTTGGATGGGGTTTTCTTAGACTCCGCCGGTGATCAAGGATGCGAAATTTCTGTGGATTTATTTGCTGCGATTTTACCGGGGTGGTCGCTTCAAGGATCGGGTGCGTGATGTTTGGCATGTCTGCTTGGAGAAGAGGGGTCCGGTGTTCACCACCGCCTTCAGCCCTCTCGTCCCAAATGTTCGTCCCCAACCCGGCCTCTACCCTAGAAGGTCAGTCGGCCATTAATATCACTCTCTGAACTTCTGGAATCTGGACATTGTTATTTTCTATATTGTATGAACTCACTCAATCTAAATCTGCAGCGAAGCTTTCCTTGATGCTTTACAATAGCATGGTGCCAAAGCGGATCTTATTCTTTTATGAAAGAAATAAATATAATGATTTATTACTTCGGGTAATCACAATGAGCCGTGTCACTGGTGCTATTTGAAATAATTCTTTGTCATGTTGGCTTAGTAGAGCAAAGTGCTTTCCATGTGAAAACTCGAAGGGGTGAGAGGGCTAGCATACTAATAGCACAACCCGTCAACTGTACCGTTTCTTTCCGAATCATCGCACAAGTTTTAGCTGTTGGTTAATTGCATAATTTTCTTTCACATAATCACATGTGTAGTTGGCCAGGGGTAACAGAGAGATGTACAGTAGTAAGCACCAGTGTATGTTCTCATGGCGGCAATTTTGATGCGCAGAATGGTGAAATGAGACCTAAATTTTGCTCTTGTTGGGTTGACCAGGACATTTGAGCAAGTCCTGTAGATGCAAGATTATAATCCCTTTATTCTTAAGAGGAAGCAGAAGGTTGCATATGTAAAAGGTGAGAAACGTGCCACCATTTCAAATTCCAAATGAATGAAGAGAAAGAAGAGTATAAGATATATATTTGTGCTTGTTGCATTGTGCCCTACTTTCTCATGTAATTAATTGAGTAACATGGAAAATAGAAGTTTGTGCAAGCTAATTGAGTAACATGGAAGTTGAGACCTTACGCAAAACATTGAGACCATTTCTCGTTTCCCTCAACATTTTGATCACTTTAATTTTTAGTGCCTACAATTAGGCAACTTGAAAAAATACTATACCACACCTAAAATGATCAAAATGTGAAAGATCCGATGTCACACATCTCGTGATGTCACACTTCACATTATAAACGTTCCAAATGCCACTGCACCTATCCATTGTTCAGTCAACGCAACCTATTAACCGAGCGCATCATCCCGATCATCGTCTCAAAAACTGCCTGAACAACCTCGGCCCATCACACGCCTCACAAATTCTTTTCTCAACTACTCTATCTACTACCAGTGCCCGCATTCATGCACCACCTCGCCCTGCAGGTGCCTGATCCTCCCGATTCTAAGGTGCCTGATCCTCCCTATTATAATGGAAACGTCAATCTAGGATTTCGCAGTTCATAGCCTCTAAGCTCGCCACTACCCTCGCCGGTTTCCATAGGTCAGACGCCGACACTGGCACCTCAACGACGACGACCACGACGAGGCTTCCTCCTCTGATCCGTAAGATTTCCTGCCCCGATCTACTCTTCCACGAGTACCATCTTGACGATTTTTCGCTAAGTTTTTGGTGGGGACGGACCGCAGCAAATCGAACAAGAATACCCCAAGCTGCGGCTACCGGCATCCACCTCGGAGCAGAATCCGTCGTCTTCCGGCAGAAGTATGGGCATCCTCCGGATGCGGTGCCACCGCCGCAACGAAAATGATGGTGATCGACTCCGTCGCTGCTCTCCCCAGACGGCTGCAATGATACCCGGGACAGTGCTGTTGCTCCTCCGCTGATTTGCGATAAGGAGCATCCACATGCAATCTGGTCCGTGTCTTGGTGATTCATCTTGTGCGTAATTTTTTTCAACAAGCTCAATTGTAAGCATATGCATCTACATGTCCACATAGAGTGCAATAGAGATTCATCAACACTTGTGCACTGTGTGTACCACTATGGTGTAGTGCTTAATTAGTTCTATTAACTCCTGGAAAAGGAAATTTGACTCTATATGCACCAACGTGCAAAGACACCAAAACTGCGTAGATAAGTCGAGCAAAATTTTCTTGCTTGCTTATGCGAGTACAATTATTCTGGATACTATTAAAATTTGAGTGTTTCCTTACGGGCATGTAGTTAGTCTTGACTCGTTCGGATAGTTTATCTGCTAAGACTCTGATGTGCATGTTTCTCGCTGCCTCATTTCAAGCATAGTCTCTACAGGTGACGATGATCCCTAGAGTTAGTTGTATTAATACTTTATGCAATAAGTATGGTCTTTTGATTCACCGATATCTCTTAACAAATGCTTAGGTCTGACCGACAACATTTTTACAGGAGCACAAATGCAGAGCACTCTACCAAACCTCGAAACCTTCTATTCTTGATGAATACTCCAAGGCGGTAATCTAACATTAAAAAGGTGCTTCCACATAAATTATCCGCTAATGTGACGTTGATCTTGAAGAAGCAACTTTCATCTTCATCCGGTTCTACTCGTAATATTGATTTTGAAGAATAAACTTTCATATTTATCTCGCTACTTTGATGTGGATTTTGAAAAAAGCAACTTCCATGTTCATTTGTTGCTCTAATTTTGATCTTGAAGATCGTCTTCTTTGTCCTCCTATTGGTTTCTTCAGATGAAAGCTGGCTGTTTCGTGTTCTATAATAAAGTATTAGTGCTAAAATGTTATTGTATCATAATGAAGTATTAGCGATGACTATTTTTTGTGTCCCTGTTTGGTTGTAACTCGCTACATAGGCGTGAGGCAGCAGCAGCTGCCGATTCGCGTCCGCCTATAGAAGGCGGAGTTGATGAGTGAACATCAAGACTCGCACAATAACCTAAAGAGCTAGCAGCTAAGACATGGATCTTGCTAGGTCCAGATTTCACGGCAAGGTAAGGGGTTGAGGAATCAGGCACTAGCTAGCGAGGTTAGAGTGCATGATTCAGGTCCTATTATCTTCCCATTTGCTTTTGTCTACATGTTGAGCGGAGGTTCTAGGGAAGATCGATGTGGATGCCAACTGACAGGAACATGGCAACGACCGCAAAGCCTTAATCCATCTTTAGAAAGTATGTGGCCCTGACAATTGGCTCAATTTTATTCTTTTTTAAATTTTGCTGGTAAAAAAACTTATAATTTAACTATGATTTATATTTATAATATAATAAAAGTTTTGAGCATTCTAAAGTCATATAAATTTGTAAATATTAGTAGTTAAAGTTGTGCAACAAAAACAGTGTGAAAATGCATGTCTTAAATGTCATGATTGATGGAGCAGTAAAGATTAAGTTATCATAAATATGTTGATTTATTGATACATCGTGAGCTAGGATTAGGTTCCGAATCACACAAGCTTTTGATAGAGTGACTAAGTAATTTAGTTTTTGGTTACATAGTTTTTAGTGTTATGCCTTCATGGAATGGTAAAAGTTGTTCATCCAGTTTACACGCACCATGAGTATTATATGTGCACATTTTTAGATTTTTATGGAAAACCTTCATGTTAACATGAAAGACTGCGTGTGCAGAATGGCTACGAGTTAATGAAGAAGTTTTTGATGCTTGTACTCAAATACCATGTATATGAAGTTGATGATAATATTACTAATGTTATTCAAGAATTCCTTAGACGTTGGCTTTTAAAATGAGGAATAATGTGTTGATCTTTGCATTTTATAACTTAAATATTTGTAATATTTACTGCGTGGATGATTTTTCTACATACTTGAATATTTGTGTGCATTATTTACATATGTAACGTGTATAACACTAGATATAAGGTAGGGAACCGTGGCGAAGCACGGGCATTCCACTAGTATTAGTAAGCAATGAAGAATAAAGAAGAAAACAATACCATCATAATTATATCAATTTGCGAAAATATCAATCAATATATACCTGATTATATATATGCCCACGGAAACCTTTGCAGCATAATCCGTTATAAGAAACATCTCAATAGGGTCCTCGAAAGGAACTTGACAGCGTCCTATAACAAAATAATCAATGAGATCAAATACATTTTCTTTTTGCTATTTTGCTTTGATGTCTTCCCCTACTTCAATAGAACAGCAATGATACGATCTTTTTTTTTTTGAAAATAATGATCCAATCTTAAACCTTCATAAATAGTTTCATCACTATTAGTTGTAAATTAACATGAACCACATGTCTTAAAAATAAAAACGAACCTGCTTAAACATTTGATGCAGCAGATTAATCGTAACTTCATAATATTAGTATTGTAACACAAAACACGTAGACGAAAAGGAATGTAAAACAGAATCACATAGTAGTTGTGGCCAAGCCAAGTACATGACCAAGTTCACTCTTTTTTGAACAAAAAAAGTTATACACAAAATGCTGGTCTAATTAATTACCATGCGCAAAAGAGAGAACTTATTTAAAACTCCAGAAGGCCAAACCAATACATCTAATACATTTGAAGTAGCAATAACCAGAATCTATCACATAAATCTATCAAAAGATACTCTATAACGGTCATAAACTTAACTCACCTAATATATACGCTAATATCTTGACCTAGCTTTCTCTCAAAAATCTGAAACACATAGTCATCTCACTTTCACCTGTAGCACACAACCCTGAACCTGGAACATGCAACATCATCAGTAAAATTGCATGGCTCAAAATACCAATTATTGATGTCGCAAACTGATAACAAACAAAATAATCCTTTGTGATGAACCCAAGAATATCTGCTGAAACCAGTACACTTTGAATCAGTCACTAATTTGTTGTCTATGCCTGGCATTCATGCAGCCTAATTACGCGAATGTTAAAAATGGCAATAGACTATCGACCAAGAAAATATGGATTTCAAGATCAACTCATTGTCAAATGGAACCTCATCGATGCTCAAGAACAAGTAAAAGGAAAGAATCTGAATTTAATAAATACTACCTTCAAGTGAATAGGAACATACCGAGATCCTTTCTCCACCTTGCTCTCATTACGCCTGAAACTGAGGACTGTATATTAGTCCGGATAAGGATACATCCTGAATAACAACAGCAGAGACCAAAGTTTGAAGTTTCCAGAGTAAGTCAAGGTCAAAATACAAAAGCGGAAAATTTAGAAACAACTGTTGACGGCTACAAAAATAACGGCAGCCAATAGCAGTAAGAATTGCAAACAAATAATAATGATACTGCAATCAACACAATGATCAAGTGGACGACTTATAGATGTAGCTCAGCCTGATACAATCACACATGCATGACAGCCTAACATCTCTGATCAGACCGTAGAAAAAGGAAAATGTTAGTAAACCTGAATCACTGAGGTATATATTTAATTCAAACTACGATGAATCCAATCTCCTACATGATTAATAAATCATGTTGAACACCTAACATGTATACATTAGTCCTTATCAATAGCAAGTTATGGGCACGTTCTGGGAACAACAAGAAACCAAATTTCATAGAACCAATCCTAGGTTTTGTAACCATAAATCCAATCTTCTACTGCCTTCATTTATCATGCAGTGCACATATTATGTACACATTTGAGAACAAAATTAAATACTACTCGGGAAATCCCCATTTTTGCAGACTTGATTCTGCATATATGCACCAACCTCTCAAGTATGCACCAACCATAAATTGAATCCTCTGCTGGTTTCATTGATTAGGCCAGGTCCATGCCCTCTGTCGACCCTTTCTAGCATTAGTGAGAGAGATTGAGATTCATCAAGAGAGAGAGGGATCTGCAAACCTTCACGAATACGAGATGGAGGACCGCAGACTTCACGCATCGCTAGCTCGAGAGGAGACATTGACGGGGATGCAGACTGGAAAACCGGGTCGTACGTGGGCGACAGTTCCAGCAGCTTCAGATCGTCGGTGCGACCTGATGTGTGGTTGGACGCGCGCCGGCCAGCGGGTGCGAGCACAGCAGGCCAAGCCTCAGCACCAGGCTCGCCTCGTGCTCCACGAAGTCGCCGCGGTCCTCCTCCACCTTGCTCCTCCTCTAGACCAGCCCTTCCCCAAGCTCCGTCTCCAGGAAGAGCTCGAACTGTGCCTTCCACCGCCCCCACCGCCGGCGCTGCACTTTCGCCGTCGAAGACCTCCATGCGCAGGCGAGGGAAGGGGCGGCACGACGAGAGGAGAAGGGGCGGCGCGCGCGGACCATCGGAAGGGCGGCGCGATGGGTGGAGAAGGGGAGAGGCAGCGCGGGGTGGCGGCGGGAGCTATCGCGGCAGGTGCACGAGGGAAGAGGAGGACGAGGCTCGTGGCGGCGCGATAGGGTTTGCCTGGCTTGCGTGCTCTCTCCCCGATTTGCGAGACGCCGGGCCGGGCGGGCTTTTTACTGACCCATGGATAAAATGCGGGTGCACGAGGGCCTCGCACCCTGGAGACACGGTCAAAATCAAGACACGGGCTCTCTTGGCAAGAATAGACGGCTGAGATTAGACAGAGTCAAAATCGGATGGCTCGCGTGCGCTGAGCGTCGTGAGGCCCCCTATGGGGGGCATCATATACAACGTTAGATTACAAATCGAAGACATGTGTAGAACCGCAAGGGGCTCGAGTCCACATCTAAAGGTATAAACGATGCCCCCCATAGGGAGCCTCACAACGATTTCAACTTGTGGATCGTCGGATCTTTTCATCGGTGCATCTCGTCCGTTCGTTTTGGGCATTCCTCTCACTAGCTAATCCAGTATAAAAGAAGGATCCAGTGAGGAAACCCTAGCATCTCTACACAATCCGCGTGCAGCCACCAGCCAATCCCGCAGCCGCCGCCCCCGTCGCTTCTCCTCCCCTTCCCTCGTCCTGACCGTCAGCCAGCGCGTCTCCGGCGAGCAGAGGAGGCCTCCTGGCTGCCCACCCTTCTCCTTCTCCCAAGCCCCATCTCTAACCCCCAGCCCCAGCGCCACTCTGCCTCCCTGGACAGCCGCCGTCCAGCAGGAGCAGCGCGCCGCCGGCGCAAGTAGGAGGGGACCCGTGCCTCCGACCGGCGGCCGCGTACCGTGGGGCCGTCCCGTCGTGCTCTTCTCCGTCGAGGAGGCAAGCGAGGAGCCAGGGAGGAAGCCCTCCATGCTGCCGCTGGTGCACTTCATGGGCTGCCGGTGCTAGAGACGACGGCGAGGTTTGGAAGCTGCAGGGTACTTCGGGGCCTCCCCCGAGCTGCTCGGCGTGGAGTCCGCGGCCGAGCCCCTCTCCATCATCCTCTTTCTTGAGGCCTCCAAGATCATCCTGAAGATTGGCCTAGCAGATCCTCACCACCGAAGAAAATCAGAAGACAACCTGAAGATTGGCCTACCAGATCAACCTGAAGATTGGCCTACCAGATCCTCACCACCAACCGCTGTTGTCATCCAACCGTGACTTCACCGAGCCGTCCTTCTCTGCCTCTTGCGTTTTGCATCTGACCAAGACATGGGTAATCTTCTGCTCTTGTTTTGTTTGTTCATCTTGAGGTCAGAAATTAGAATAGTTCATGCACCAGTTTCTTGAGTACGTTTGGAGGGTGGGGCGAGTGGAGTCCCCAGTGATTTTCTCCGGCGGCGGCAGGGATGTGGACCAGTTCTGGCTGTTGCTGCACTGGTATAGACAGATTTTGTGAGAGTGATAAGCTCGATCTAATTCCCCACCTATATTTTGGTTGTCTATTTGTTATTTATTTCATCTTTCTATTGAATAATAGATTCATGGCTTAATTTCGTGTGGCTGGTGCAAGCAAGGTACTTCAAGATGAGGGGGAAGAGGTGGTGGACATGGGACCGCAGCATGCTCCAGTGCTGTAGCGGAGAGATTGGCGGTAGGTCCGCGGTGCAGGAAAAAAATAGTTGGGTGGTGCTCCTCCGCCTCTTATATGAGACTACCATGGCAATGATGTCTGAATTGAAGCACACCACACCTCGTTCAAATTACACCATTGATTTGAAGGTATACTTTTTCCGCTTTCTTCTGTTATTTTCTTACCGTTCTTGTGTGTTTGAAGATATACTGGAATGCTTGATGATATGCCTACAGGAATAAGGGTCTAAGGATGTACAATTTTGCAGCTGATGGTTTAATTCTTCAAATGGGAGCTTCACATGGTCATGTTCTCTATGCGATTTCTTTTTCTAGATTGTTGTTTCGTGGTTGATGCAAAATTAGTGGTGCAAAATTGGGGATTTACCTTTCATTTGTGCTCACTGATAGGAACAACTCTACAAGATTACTGGAGATCAATTGCGGGATATGATGATTGGCATCCTTAGGCCTGAATCTTGTATCTACATCTATACGCACTGTCCAATCTAAAAAAATATATTCAAGGTAAGTTATGCCTTTCTCTCACTTACTGATTCTCTCTTGCCTTTTCTTTACATATGATCATTGTTTGTGTATGTTTTACTGTGTATTCTTGTACGTTTTACATGCGTTCAGTTTTCTGGTTGCCTAATTGCAATGCATTTCCCCCCAACGATTCAGCTCTTAGAGAGCTTACAGATCTTAGAGAGCTTACATGCCTTGTTGCGGCATGGTATTGCTCTATACTTTCATTTGCAAGAGTTTTTTTTTCCATTTCGATTTTTTTTTGCAAGAGTTTATATCATGAATTTAGTTACTTTACGAATTTGCAATACGAGGATATATTGGGTTTGACTAATTTTAGCTGTTCTTGCAGTAACTCCGGTCAGAATAGATCGAACTTATCATTTTCGTTGGTCTCAATGCAGGGTAGCTAATACATAGTGTTAAACTTGAAGTTTGCAACGGAGCTTTTAATTGTAAGAACTAACAAGTGTTTCTGGTGCTATTTATTTTCGGCACATGCTTCTTCAGGCGGGTGACTAATTAGTTGTGGTATTTTATCTTCAAATACAAAAGAAATTTCATGGACATAGTATGTATTTTATTCAGGTTTTGCAGTTTCTATGCAAAAGAATGCCCTCAAAATTGTTGCCTTCTACATAGTCTGATTTTGTAAGTGATCTACAGCTCGTCCCCCTTATTGTCCTGAAAGATATTTTCTCTTTATTATTCAAGCAGACCTAAACACTGAGGAGGTGTATGCACAGATGACTCATCTAAAATTTGTGGCGTTCTCTGAACTTTTCTGTTTATATGTACCAATGCCCTAATCATTGTGTTTCTTTTGATCTGATGTTTATCAGTATGCAAAAGAAGCATTCCGACTGTCAGATTTGCACGAAGCCGAGGCCACAAATGCAGTTCTTCTGTAAGATGCTCACCATGAGTGATGCAAGCACACATGGAGGCTTTTCCGTCCCTCACCGTGCTCCTCCTCTTCCTCTTGTATGAGACGACGGCGATGGTCTCTGAATTGGAGCACACCACATCTCCTTCCTCCTCCATCTTCCTTCATGAGTTCCTTATGTTTTCGTTTCCCTCTTGTGACCTTATAGATTGTTACTCTGCAAATGGTTCTTTACTTTTAAGTTTGGTCAGCTGCTTTGTCCATGGTCTCGACACTCGATGGTTACTAATTATCCTAAGCAAAAGGGGACATTTAGGGATGCGACCGACTATACTAGGACCCCATGTGGTTTATTCTTTGTATCTATAGATTTCATTAATTATGGATAGCAACGGGGCTCATTGATATGTGTTGTTCTTCAAGTTTAGCAATATTTTCTGATTTGAGTTACTATCTTAAGGAAGCTGAGGCAAGTCAAATGTTGAAGAGCACCAAAAGTTTATTATGAAACTTGAGGATGCTAAAGGTTGCTCTGCTTCTTCATGTGATATTTCACATTACCAATTATCCTCTGAAGCTATATGCCTTCTGCATCTAATGTTTATACGACATGAGGTATCATAATAAGTGCTACAGTTTAAGTAGTGCCCCCATGTTATAAAAAATACACAATACTGGAATTTAGATGCTTAAAAAACCAATGATTTTTATGCTTTCTTTTGTTTTCTGAACGACATATATGTTGCTGATATATTTGCTAACTTTGGTGCAGGGTTGAAGGTCAAATGATAGGTGGACTTTTGAATGATTGGGATCTTCAAGAAATAGGTCCAAACAAAGTTGGTGGGAGGGTTGTCGGAAAAGCACTGAGATAATGCAGCAGGTATGGCTTCATTATTTTGTAGTTCATCTCTCTAATGTAATTTGGTCTTTTACACTTACCTTTGGTTTACAGCCAACAAACCTCAGGTTATCAAGTATCACTAATCCATTTGATCTTCTGTTGGACGTTTATTCAGAGGCTGTTGACCTGCCACTACATTTGTTAGAATGGAGTGACATTGAGCAGAGTATACTCAACAAAGGGCTCACAAGGTAAAAATATTCGGCAAGCTTCTTTTCCACCCCATGTGATGTGCTTAAGTTAATGGGCCATCGATCAGAAAGTATAAAGCAGGATTTGGGCACCTGACCTTTTACCTTTCGGGTTTTTAGCAAGGAATCTGAGAAAGAAAGAAAAGAGGATGTCAAATGGCACCATCTGGCTTGGGCACCGTTTCTAAGAAACATGCCACTTCTTTTATGTTGCTAATTCTTTCTACGATAGTAATTTATCACGAAATTGCAGCTTTCTGTAGATTGATAAGCTTGCAGTAGTATTCTCTAAACTTTCACATGATAATTTATCTTAAAATGAATTTCCTTTGTATTCTCTAAACACACACACGTTGGTAGACTTTTGTAGAGTTTTCCTCTATTTTTCTTGATGCTGGTAGGTTTTTCTCTATTAGTTGAGGGTACGTACCCAGGGTGTCTCATATACACCCGTGTCTTAAGTACAAAATTGTATATCACACTGATTTCGGTGATTTGAACTTCCAAGATTCGATGTTATGGACCTAAGGCAATGAAAGGTCCCTCTTGTGCCATGTTTCTTTAGTTTTGAAAATTATCTCGTCATGAGTTTACTCAGAATTGATGGAATATAGTAAGTCTTGTCAAATATTTAGGTTTAACCGGTGTAACTCTGTTGAGGCCCCGGGTTCCGTGTTATATAGGCTGGAAGAACCCCAGCCGTGGTGTTTACATGAGATACGGGCTGGGGCGGTGTACTACACCGTACCCAGGCCCATACAGATATAACAAGATCTAACAGCCCCCCTTAATCTAAACTACGAAGGAGATTTAGATTACGTCTAAACTCATGAAGATTCTTAACTGGAAGAGCTTTAGTAAATCCATCAGCCTACTTGATCCTTGCTAGACACAAATTTTACTCTTAGCTTCTTGTTTGCCACTCGTTCTCCGACAAAATGAAAATCAATCTCAATATGTTTAGTACGTGCATGAAAGACTGGATTTGCGTGAAAGATAAGTAGCACCAAGGTTGTCACACCATAAACATGGTTTTTCCTTTAATTGAACTCCAAGCGCTCTAAGCAGTGCTTCTATCCAAATCATTTCTGCAGTTGCATTGGCCAATGCTTTATATTCAGCTTCTGTACTTGACCTTGTGTTGACTGCCAAAACCCACCGGCGGGCAGCGGCCTTGTCAACACCGTAGAGCCGGGAAGAGCCTAGAGCTGCGGCTGGCTGAGACCCCTCCGAGCGACGGCCCGCAATGCTCTTCGGTCACACGCGGCGATGCGAAGTGCAAGGGCGTGCCACCTGACCTATACCTGGTCGGGAAGGTGATGGGGATGCCTCGCTTAGTTTCTGCGGGGCATACATGTAAACATTAAATACGAGCCTCGATCGGCTCTCGGGTTATCTGTGAATCGGCTCAAAGAGCCGATCCACCCATGATTCGTACGGGGTGCACGAATACTTGGTGGTCCTGCTTGATCAAGATGAAGCTAATGAGATCTACGACGATTTAGGGTTTTCACCGCATAATCGGATCATCCTACTCCGAGGTTGGGCCTCGCGGCCACGCACGGTGCTCGTAAGCCGATCCTAAACAAGGCCTAAAAACCAACATGAAGTTGATCCTCGGAACATCCCGTTTAGGACTTGCGAACGCCACCCTACGTGCCACTGGATCCTCCCCCTTTGTAAGGCCTAACTATTGCGGATATTAAACTAATCCTTGTAGAACAAGGAGCAATCGTAACGGATCAGATCTACTAAATAATGATCAAGCGAGGTGCCGCCCCACACCTGAGATAGGCGTGAGGGCGGCTAGATATGCAAGGGTTGCACTACGTAAGCATGCTTAAACGAAGAACAATGCTAACCCTAACACATCTAATGATAACTACGTTGCTCGCCATCAAAAGCGCTTCGGTACGAGCAACGCATGAACAACGTGGGGCTTGTGCTGCCTAGATCGCAAGATGCGATCTAGGCAGCATGTCGCTTACCGATAGAAACCCTCGAGACGAAGGAGTTGGCGATGCGCCGAGATTGGTTTGTTTTGGGGTTGAACGTGAGTTGTTGTTTATTCCATAAACCCTAGGTACATATTTATAGTCCAGGGGACTTTCTAATGTGGGAATGTCACCAATCGTGCACGAGTACAGACTCTAACTCTCTAAACTAAGATAACGATCTAATATATTACAGATACACGGGCAATTAAGCCCAAACCTATGGTATAACGAGGCCGATTCACGTAATCCTCCATGTATACTTCCTTTAAGCCCATCTTGATTGCGGCCCACCTCTGACTCGGTTAAATTCTGGTGATAACACATGCCCCCTGGTTTTGGAATTGGTAATTCCAAAATCACTCTGCTTTCCTTCGTCGGGTCATGTCGTGGCAGAACCGTCGCAGTATCCCTCATGATGATGACTTGCCTTCTCAACTTCTCCGCGTGACTTGGCAGTCTTTTCTCTTTCTTTCAAACACCACTTCCTCGGAAACTGCTTGTGGCATTGAATTTTCACCATATCCCCTTTTATTTAACCGCTATGAACAGTTCTGCTCTGCATCCCCCTCGCATTAGCAGTCCCAAAAACCTCCTGCGCCATCATGTCTTCTTCCTCCTCTGCCCTATCAGATCCTTCCAGCCAGTCCTCCATGTCCCGCGAGCCGACGCCGGAGCACAACCCGGCGGCGGTCCATGCGGCCAACACCCGTCGCGCCATTGCGGCCGGGGAGGAGTCAGACCATGACTTCTCCATCTGGTCCGAGGACGACCGGTCCTCGACGGACGGGGAGAGCGACCTCCGTTTCCTCGCCGACGGGGAATCGGAGGAGGAGAGCGATGACGATCGCTTCTCCTGGGACGACTTCACCTCCTCCGAGGGGGTGGTGGAGGAGGAAGAGGAGGAGGAGGAGGACGACGACGACGACTCCCTCGAGGGCTACCCACCAGCGAAGCGCCTCCGCATGTGGTGGGACGACGACAGCAGCGACGACGAAGACGGGGATGAAGCCCCCGTGGAGGGCTACGGGAGTAGCGACGAGGAGCCCATCGGCAGCGGTGCCGATGAGAGCTCCGAGGATGACGATGAGGGCGGTGACGGCCCGTAGATAGGACCTCTAGCATAGGGTCGGTAGTAGTAGATGGGGCAATGTATCCCCTAGTATTTCCTTTTGAGAGCAATTAGCTCTTTATGTAAGAAATCCCGCCTATCAATGAAGAACTGTTCCCCACTTTGATTTTGCCGATTTCTTCTGAGTTTTAATTGAGCCGATTCACCCCTCCTACTGACCTTGCCGATTCATCCCCTTCGCCAATGTGTAATGAGCCGATAACAACACATCGGTCCTTCGACATTCATCCTTCTATTCTTCAATTCCTTAGCGAGCGCTCATCGTTTTGTGAAGAAGGTTGCAACGAAGATCAGCCGATGGTACTTCAATCGGTCCTTCAATAGAGCATCTACCAGGCCTGTTGCCCCCCGAGTCTCAGCCAAGGCAAAACGAGAGACGAGGATACGCAAATGAGCTGCATAGACCTGGGCTTGATCGTGTGTGGGGAAGTTCCTTATGCGGCGTCAGCCGATTTGAACACAAATCGGCTTCTCTGAGCGGAAACCCTTCAAGGTGAGCTGCCCCCCGAGCTTCTTTAGTTCTTGCTGGCTAGATCGGCTCCTTTCCTTTGGTGAATCTAATGTCATCCATCCTTGACCTGATCCGTCCGCCCATGCTGCTCCTGATATTGTTCTTGAAGAGAGGATCTGAGCTTCCAAACTGCTCCATTGAGGAGTTCCTTGATAAAAAATCTCCCTTTGTGCTCCATTGACCCTCTGATCGTAACAGTTACTCCCCTTGAGTCGATGGCCATGCATCGGCTTTCATATCCTTAAGTCGATGCCTGCTGCATCGGCTGTGTTCGAAAAATTTTCGAATTTTCATATATATATTTTTTATATTTGGCCGATTTCTCTTAGTCGGCCCCCAATGTTTCCTTGCACGTATGTTCTCACATGTTTATCTGCACATGTTCATCTGATTATATGCCCCCCGAGCCGATACCTGCTGAATGACTGCAGATATCGGCTTGTATGGTTAGCCGAGGCACTTGCACTTGTACGTCGGCTCCGCAAAAATCCGCGCTGACTCTCGTATGCCGACGTGGTCACCTGTCCGGTAGATCGGTGCTTGAACACAAGCAGAACATGTGGTGGAAGTAATTTTGGCCGATTGCTGGAATCGGCCTCCATATTCATTGGAGAGCTGACTGAAGGTCCTGTAATGTCCCTTCATAAAATTTTTTTTTTTGGGGCCGATCACAAGGATCAGCCTCGCCTGGTTTGCTCATTGGTTTAATCTTGTTACTTGGTCAGGCTGGATAAAACCAACCCAACCTCTGACTTGATGCGCTTGCTGTCGTCCACCTTGAGTGCACCGTAGGGTCGTGGAGCACTAAGCTCTGTCGGCAAGACGAGTACCATGTTTGTACCAGCCGATGTCTCATCATCGGCTTTCCTCTGTTTGGGGCGCCACTCCATTTTCCGTGGACGACCCTCTTCATCCAGGGCTCGCTGAACTTTTGCAGCCAGATCAGGTCGTGCTTTCCTTAGCGTATGCAGGTATAGCCTTTCGGCTTCCTCCAGGCCGCGCAATCGCTGAACCCTGCGCTTTTGGGAACGGCTGAGTCCGTCAGGGCACCACCTTGGCCGGTGGTACTGTCTTCTTCTACTTCTCCCTCGTCTTCCGAATCCTCAAGATCTGCCCAACGAGGTGACTCGGCGCGTTTGCTTTGTGGCGGGAGAGGCCCTAGGCGCTCGAACACGGACACGTTGGCTGCCTCCTTCTTCTTCTTGTTGCATTACGGGCAATTGCCGATTGTGGGCAATCGGCTCATTCCTGAATCCCAGCGGTGTACGAAGAAGGGGCAGTCCCAATGTCCGGCGTTGTCATCTTGCTCCCTTGATGCTTCCGTGGCACGGCGCTCGTGCTCCTCCTCATCGCGATCCTGCCGACGATATCTTCGGCTTCTCTAGCCGGACGATCTCCTCTATCATCGTAATTGGACCGTCGGCGTTGGTCATACTTGACTCACATATTTGTTGAGGAGGTGATCGAGAGAGGAGTCGATGATATCTTATATTCTTCACCTCTCCCTCTCGTGACATAGCGCTTGCCATCATGACGGAGCCGATCGCGTGGAGCGGCCTCCTCTGTATCCTTGCTATGAGAGCAGCTGCCCTCATCTCCATCTTTGCCGAGTGGTTTCCGGGTCCTACCATGTTGATGCTGAACGAGGGACCCGGGTGGCAACCTTCGGGGTAGGTGATTTCTACCATGTTAACGGCGGGGAAGGGTTGGGTGTCGACCTTCATGGCGTGCTTGGTTGAAAATTAGCCGCCCCTTCTCTATCGCCGCTTGGATGTGCTGACGCCACACCCGGCGGTCGTTGGTGGCATGGGAAAGCGAGTTGTGGAATTTGCGGTACGGCTTTCCGTTTAGCTCTTTCGCCGTGGGGAACTTGAGACCTTCGGGAATCGTCAACTTGTTTCTCCTTGAGCGGGAGGTCGAAGATTTGTTCGGTCTTGGTTACGTCAAAATCAAATCCCCTGGGCGGCCACTGGTGGCTTTACCCATTTGCGAGGCCACGGGGGTTCCTCCCCGAGTCCACTCAGCCACTGCTATTTCTTGGTCTCCCGCAGGCACTTCATCTTCCTCTGTATCGACCATAACTACTGCACGCTTGAACTTGTCTTGGTACAGGTCGGGGTGGCGCTGTTCATATGCTGATAGTTTCTGAACCATGTGCGCCAGCGAGGGATAATCTGCTTGGGAGGCCATGTCCTTGAGCTGTGTTGCAAGGCCTGCTACGGCAACTCGGCTGCTTCCTTTTCGGTTATACGAACCGAATAACATCGGTTCCTAAGATTCCTGAAGCGCTGGATGTATTCTGTCACCGTTTCCCCGCGCTTCGACGTAGTTGTGCTAGATCGGCAATGCCGGACTCGGAAGCTTCGAATGGTATTGCATATGGAACTGTTCTTCCAATTGCTTCCAAGACTGGATGGAGTTTGCTGGCAAAGAGGTGTACCATCCAAAAGCCGATCCCGTGAGGGACTGTGAAAAGAGCCTCACGCGTAGCTGATCCGACACCGAAGCCGGTCCTAGTTGAGCCAAATATCGGCTGACGTGCTCGATGGAGCTGGAGCCATCTGATCCACTGAATTTGGAGAAGTCGGGGAGCCGATATTTAGGTGGCAGCGGGATCATCTCGTAATCGTCGGGGTACGGCTTGGAATAGCCGACTGCCCTTCTTTTCGGCATCATGCCGAACTGGTCTCTCAGTATGGTACGATCTGATCCGCTGTGCTGGCCGTAGGAGTTGCACTACGAAGATTCGCCGGGGTGGCGTACTTGGCCAGCCATGTGTGCTTTTCCAGCTCTGAGCCAACTGCAGGAGCTGGGCTCGGGAGTTTCGTCGGTGTGGCGCATTTAGTTAGCCACGTCTGCTTCTCAAGCTCCGTCGCCGACGTTCCTCCTGTCTTCGCCGGAGTCCCCGATGTTGTGGCCTGGTTTGTGCGTGCCCGGTCACCACAATCCGGCACATACATGCACGCGTATCCTTGAGGGATCTCCTTAGGCGCCTCCATTAAGAACTGGTAGTCACTAGGGTCGCCACCAATCCTGTAGACGAGGAATGCCGGTGTAGTCGGCACTTCAGCGAGTGCTGCCAACGCATATGGCAGCGGTGGACGGGACTCGGAGTGGCAACTCTCCTTGATGAGTCCCGAGAGCTGGTCCGACGGCGAGTGCGGTGGCTCATGATCTCCTGGATCACGCGCGGAGCGACACGCTCCAACACGTTGACCAAGTTCTCGGAGTGGCGGTGTAGCGAGTGAGCCACCGGGTAGTTGATCTCCTGCCGCGGACCCCTAGTGCGTTCCTCCGACGGGGTAGAGAGGTCTATCCCATCGAGCGCACCTTGCGGTGAGAATCCCTTCCATCCGATGCCATGGGAACGGGTTCTGCGAAAAGAGCCGATGAGGTCGGCTTCGAGGGTGGCCTTGATCTCGTTGTATTGCTTCTTGAGGTCGTCGGGCGGATCCTCGTAGGTGAGCGGCGTGCCGTCCGCCATCTCGGATGTAGATGGCGATGTGGTTGATGTAGACGATTGTCCCACCGGGCGTGCCGGAATGTGTTGACTGCCAAAACCCACCGGCGGGCAGCGGCCTTGTCAACACCGTAGAGCCGGGAAGAGCCTAGAGCTGCGGCTGGCTGAGACCCCTCCGAGCGACGGCCCGCAATGCTCTTCTGGTCACACGCGGCGATGCGAAGTGCAAGGGCGTGCCACCTGACCTATACCTGGTCAGGAAGGTGATGGGGATGCCTCGCTTAGTTTCTGCAGGGCATACATGTAAACATTAAATACGAGCCTCGATCGGCTCTCGGGTTATCTGTGAATCGGCTCAAAGAGCCGATCCACCCATGATTCGTACGGGGTGCACGAATACTTGGTGGTCCTGCTTGATCAAGATGAAGCTAATGAGATCTACGACGATTTAGGGTTTTCACCGCATAATCGGATCATCCTACTCCAGGTTGGGCCTCGCGGCCACGCACGGTGCTCGTAAGCCGATCCTAAACAAGGCCTAAAAACCAACATGAAGTTGATCCTCGGAACATCCCGTTTAGGACTTGCGAACGCCACCCTACGTGCCACTTGGATCCTCCCCCTTTGTAAGGCCTAACTATTGCAGATATTAAACTAATCCTTGTAGAACAAGGAGCAATCGTAACGGATCAGATCTACTAAATAATGATCAAGCGGGGTGCCGCCCCCACACCTGAGATAGGCGTGAGGGCGGCTAGATATGCTAGGGTTGCACTACGTAAGCATGCTTAAACGAAGAACAATGCTAACCCTAACACATCTAATGATAACTACGTTGCTCGCCATCAAAAGCGCTTCGATACGAGCAACGCATGAACAACGTGGGGCTTGTGCTGCCTAGATCGCAAGATGCGATCTAGGCAGCATGTCGCTACTACGATAGAAACCCTCGAGACGAAGGAGTTGGCGATGCGCCGAGATTGGTTTGTTTTGGGGTTGAACGTGAGTTGTTGTTTATTCCATAAACCCTAGGTACATATTTATAGTCCAGGGGACTTTCTAACGTGGGAATATCCCATCGTGCACGATACAAACTCTAACCCTTATCTAAGATAATAAACTACTAAATAAAGATACACGGGCAATTCAGCCCAAACCCTACTTGGTATTGTAGGATAACGTTGCATAGAAAACAAAAATTTTCCTACCGCGAACACGCAATCCAAGCCAAGATGCAATCTAGAAGACGGTAGCAACGAGGGGGTATCGAGTCTCACCCTTGAAGAGATTCCAAAGCCTACAAGATGAGGCTCTTGTTGCTGCGGTAGACGTTCACTTGCCGCTTGCAAAAGCGCGTAGAAGATCTTGATCACGATCGGTTCCGGCGCCACGAACGGGCAGCACCTCCGTACTCGGTCACACGTTCGGTTGTTGATGAAGACGACGTCCACCTCCCCGTTCCAGCGGGCAGCGGAAGTAGTAGCTCCTCTTGAATCCGACAGCACGACGGCGTGGTGTCGGTGGTGGTGAAGAAGTCCGGCGGAGCTTCGCTAAGCGTGCGGGAAGTGGAGGAGCGGGGCGGCTAGGGTTTGGGGAGAGGGGGCGCCGGCCACTATAGGGGTGCGGCCACCTTGGTGGTGTTTGAGGTGGCCGGCCCCCTCCCCTTGTCCCTCATTATATAGGTGGAACCCCAAGAGGTGGTGTCCAAGTCTTCGAATAAGACCCGAACCAAATCCTTCCATAGGAGGGGGCAATCCTAGCCCAACTAGGACTCCCACCCAAAGGTGGGATTCCCACCTCCCATGTGGGGGGGTGGCCGGCCCCTAAGGGGAGTCCACTTGGGACTCCTCCCCACTAGGGTTGGCCGGCCATGGGGGTGGAGTCCCTTGTGGACTCCACCTTCCTTGGTGGTTTCTTCCGGACTTTTCTAGAACCTTCTAGAACCTTCCATAGAACCTTCCGCGACATTTTATTCACATAAAATGACATCCTATATATGAATCTTATTCTCCGGACCATTCCGGGACTCCTCGTGATGTCCGGGATCACATCCGGGACTCAGAACAAATATTCCAACTTCATTCCATATTCAAGAACTACCATTTCAACATCCAACTTTAAGTGTGTCACCCTACGGTTCGAGAACTATGCGGACATGGTTGAGTACTCACTCCGACCAATAACCAATAGCGGGAACTGGAGATCCATAATGGCTCCCACATATTCAACGATGACTTTAGTGATCGAATGAACCATTCACATACATTACCAATTCCCTTTGTCTCGCGATATTTTACTTGTCCGAGGTTTGATCTTCGGTATCACTCTATACCTTGTTCAACCTCGTCTCCGACAAGTACTCTTTACTCGTACCGTGGTATGTGGTCTCTTATGAACTCATTCATATGCTTGCAAGACATTAGACGACATTCCACCGAGAGGGCCCGGAGTATATCTATCCGTCATCGGGATGGACAAATCCCACTATTGATCCATATGCCTCAACTCATACTTTCCGGATACTTAATCCCACCTTTATAGCCACCCATTTACGCGGTGGTGTTTGGTGTAATCAAAGTACCTTTCCGGTATAAGTGATTTACATGATCTCATGGTCATAAGGACTAGGTAACTATGTATCGAAAGCTTATAGCAAACAACTTAATGACGAGATCTTATGCTACGCTTAATTGGGTGTGTCCATTACATCATTCATATAATGATATAACCTTGTTATTAATAACATCCAATGTTCATGATTATGAAACTAATCATCCATTAATCAACAAGCTAGTTTAAGAGGCATACTAGGGACTTCTTGTTTGTCTACATATCACACATGTACTAATGTTTCGGTTAATACAATTCTAGCATGATATATAAACATTTATCATAAACATAGAGATATAAATAATAACTACTTTTATTATTGCCTCTAGGGCATATCTCCTTCGAGTCTCCCACTTGCACTAGAGTCAATAATCTAGATTACATTGTAATATACCTAACACCCATGGCATTCGGTGTTGGTCATGCTTTGCCCTAGGGAGAGCTTTAGTCAACGGATCTGCTACATTCGGATCGGTGTGTACTTTGCAAATCTTTACTTCTCCATCTTCGATGTACTCGCGAATCGAGTGGTAACGCAGCTTGATATGCTTCAGCCTCTTGTGTGACCTTGGCTCTTGTGCAGTGGCGATGGCACCCATGTTATCACGGTAAATGATTAATGGGTCCAATGCACTAGGAACCACACCGAGCTCTACAATGAACCTCTTCATCCATACCGCTTCGATGAAGCCTCCGAAGCCGCTATGTACTCTGATTACGTTGAAGACTTCGCCACCGTGCCTTTGCTTCGAGCTTGCCTGACTTTTGCAGCACCATTCAATATAAACACGTACCCGGATTGTGACTTAGAGTCATCGGGATCGGTGTTCCAACTTGCATCGGTGTAACCATTTACAACGAGCTCTTGGTCACCTCCATAACAAAGAAACATATCCTTAGTTCTTTTCAAGTACTTTAGGATATTCTTGACCGCTGTCCGAGTGTTCCATTCCTGGATCACTTTGATATCTGCTAGTCAAACTAACGGCATGTGCTATATCCGGTCTAGTACATAGCATGGCATACATGATAGATCCTACTTGCCGAGGCATAGGGGATATTACTCATCCTTTCTCTTTCATCTGCCGTAGCCGGTCCTTGAGTCTTACTCAAGACCTTGCACAGTAACATAGGTAAGAATCCTTTCTTACTTTCGTCCATTCTAAATTTCTTTAGAATCTTGTCCGAGATATGTACTCTGCGATAGCCCTATTAAGCGTCTTGATCTATCTCTATAAATCTTGATGCCTAATATATACGATGCTTCACCAAGGTCTTTCATTGAAAAACTATTATTCAAATAACCTTTTACCATTGCTTAATAGTTCTATATCATTCCCAATTAATAATATGTCATCTACATATAATATCGGGAATGCTACGGAGCTCCCACTCACTTTCTTGTAAATACGAGGCCTCTCCATGACACTTTGTATAAACCCAAAGTCTTTGATCACCTTATCAAAGCGTCGGTTCCAACTTCTTGATGCTTGCTTCGGTCCATAGATTGAACGCTGAAGTTTGCATACTTTGTCGGCATTTTTAGGATCGACAAAACCTTTGGGTTGTACCATATACAACTCTTCCTCAATGTCTCCATTAAGGAACGCCGTTTTGACATCCATACGCCAAATCTCATAATCGAAAAATGCAGCTATTGCTAACAAAATCCTCACAGATTTTAGCTTCGCTACAGGTGAGAAAGTCTCATCGTAGTCAACTCCTTGAATTTGTCGGAAACCCTTTGCGACAAGTCGAGCTTTATAGACGGTAATATTACCATCGGCATCTGTTTTTCTCTTGAAGATCCATTTATTCTCGACGGCCTTTCGGCTATCGGGTAAGTCTACCAAAGTCCATACTTTGTTATCATACATGGATCCCATTTCGGATTTCATGGCTTCTTGCCATTTGTTGGAATCCGGGCTCATCATTGCTTCTTCATACGTCGCGGGGTCCTCATCATTGTTATCCACAATCATGACATTTAGACAAGGATCATACCAATCGGGAGTGGCACGTTCCCTTGTCGATCTGCGAGGTTCGATAGTTTCCTCGTTCGAAGTTTCATGATCATTATCATTAGCTTCCTCTTGTTGCCGGTGTAGGCGGTACAGGTACAACTTCCGATCTTGCGCTACTCGATCAACGAGTATAGATTCATCAATCTCATCGAGTTCTACTTTTCTTCCGAGTCACTTCTTTAGTGAGAAATTCTTTCTCAAGAAAGGTTCCGTTCTTTGCAACAAATATTTTGCCTTCGGATTTGTGATAGAAAGTATACCCTATAGTTTCCTTAGGGTATCCTATGAAGACGCATTTCTCCGCTTTGGGTTCTAGCTTGTCCGGTTGTAACTTCTTTACATAGGCTTCGCAACCCCAAACTTTCGGGAACGACAGACTTAGGTTTCTTATTAAACCATAATTCATACGGTGTCGTTTCTACGGATTTTGATGGTGCTCTATTTAAAGTGAATGCGGCTGTCTCTAATGCATAACTCCAAAATGATAATGGCAAATCGGTAAGAGACATCATAGAACGAACCATATCTAAGAGAGTTCGATTACGACGTTCGGAAACACCGTTTCGTTGTGGTGTTCCGGCGGTGTCAATTGTGAAAGTATTCCGCATTTCTTTAAATGCATGCCAAACTCATAACTCAGATATTCACCTCCACGATCAGATCGTAGAAATTTTATCTTCTTGTTACGTTGATTTTCTACTTCACTTTGAAATTCCTTAAACTTCTCGAAAGTTTCGGATTTATGTTTCATGAAATAGATATACCCATATCTACTCAGATCATATGTGAAGGTTAGAACATAACGATAACCACCGCGCGATGCTACACTCATTGGTCCGCACACATCGGTATGTATGATTTCCAATAAGTCGGTAGCTCGCTCCATCATACCGAGAAAATGGAGTCTTAGTCATTTTTCCCATTAGACATGCTTCGCATCTATCAAGTGACTCAAAGTCAAGTGATTCAAGTAATCCATCGGTATGGAGTTTCTTCATGCGCTTCACTCCAATATGACCAAGACGACGATTGCCACATATAAGTAGAATTATCATTCAATTTAATTCAGCTTAGCATCAATGTTATGTATATGCGTATCACTACTATCGAGATCTAACGAAATAAGCCATTCTTTTGTGGTGCTCGACCATAAAAGATATTATTCATAAAAATAGAACAACCATTATTCTCGAGACTTGAATGAATAACCGTCTTGCATTAAACAAGATCCAGATATAATGTTCATGCTCAACGCGGGTACAAAATAACAATTATTTAGGCTTAAAACTAATCCCGAAGGTAGATGTAGAGGAAGTGTGCCGACGGCGATCACATCGACTTTGGATCCATTTCAACGCGCATTGTCACTTCATCTTTCAGTAGTCTTCGTTTATTCTTTAGTTCCTGTTTCGAGTTACAGATATGAGCAACCGAACCGGTATCAAATACCCGAGTACTAGAACGAGAACCGGTGAGATAAACATCTATAACATGTATATCGAGATATACCTTCTTTCTTCTTCTTGACAAGGCCGCTCTTCGGATCAGCCGGATACTTGGAGCAATTACGCTTCCGGTGTCCCTTCTCCTTGCGAGTAATAGCACTCGGCATCGGGCTTAGGGCCGTTCTTAGGTTTCATAGGAGGCGTGGCAGCTTTCTTGCCACCCTTCTTGAATTTTCCCTTAGACTTGCCCTGTTTCTTGAAACTAGTGGTCTTGTTGACCATCAACACTTGGTGCTCTTTCTTGATCTCAATCTCGGCAGCTTTTAGCATGCCAAAGAGTTCGGGTAACTCCTTGTTCATGTTACGCATATTGTAGTTCATCACAAAGTTCTTGTAACTTGGTGGCGGTGATTGAAGGACACGATTAATCCCCGATCTGTTAGGAATCACTATTCCCAAGTCAGCGAGTTTCTTCGCATGCCGGTCATGGCGAGCATGTGCTCACTAATGGAGCTGCCTTCTTCCATCATACAGTTTGAAGAAATGTTTCGATGCTTCATAGCATTCCACGGCCGCATGAGTCTCGAAAATAGTCTTTAACTCTTTCATCAACTCATGAGGATCGTGGTGCTCAAAGCGTTTTTGAAGATCGGATTCCGGGCTGCACGGGATGGCACAGCTGAACTTGAGAGTACCGAGTTTTCCGAGTCTCGTAAACAGCTTTTACTTCATCGGTTTCGGTTTCTGCAGGGAGGGTCACCTAGCGGTGCATCAAGCACATATTGCGATTTCCGCCGGAGAGGAAGATCCTCACATGACGGAACCGGTCGGTGAAGTTGCTACCGTTGCTCTTAAGCTTTTCTTTCTCTAGGAGCTGGTTAAAATTGATTGGGGACGCCATCTCTACAACATATATTTGCAATAGTTTAGACTAAGTTTATGACAAATTGAGTTCAAATTTTAATTCAATATAATTAAAAATCTAGGTGAACTCCCACTCAAAACAATATCCCTCGCATTGTCTTAGTGATCACACGAACCAAATCCACCACACCATAGTCCGATCATCACGAGACAAGGTGTAATTTCAATGGCGAACACTCAAAGTGTTCATCATATCAATCATATGATTCATGCTCTACCTTTCGGTATCACGTGTTCCGAGACCATGTACGTACATGCTAGGCTCGTCAAGGCCACCTTAGTATCCGCATGTGCAAAGCGGCTTGCACCCGTTGTATGCACTTGTTGATTCTATCACACCCGATCATCACGAGATGCTTCGAAACGACAAGTCTTGGCAACGGTGCTACTAAGGATGAACACTTTATTATCTTGAGATTTTAGTGAGGGATCATCTTATAATGCTACCGTCGCGATCTAAGCAAAATAAGATGCATAAAAGGATTAACATCACATGCGGTTCATATGTGATATGATATGGCCCTTTTGTCTTTGCGCCTTTGATCTTCATCTCCAAAGCACGGACATGATCTCCATCATCTTCGGGCATGATCTCCATCATCGTCGGCGAAGCACCAAGGTCAATGGCGCCGTCTTCATGATTGTCCTCCATGTAGCAACTATTACAACTACTTTGAAATACTACTCAACATGAAATTTAAAGACAACCATAAGGCTCCTGCCGGTTGCCACAATACAATAATGATCATCTCATACATATTCATCATCACATTATGGCCATATCACATCACCAAACCACTGCAAAAACAAGTTAGACGCTCTCTAATTTGGTTTGCATATTTTACGTGGTTTAGGGTTTTCGATATAGATCTAATCTACCTACGAACATGAACCACAACGTTGATACTAATGTTGTCAATAGAAGAGTAAATTGAATCTTTACTATAGTAGGAGAGACGAGACACCCGCAAAGCCTCTTATGCAATACAAGTTGCATGTCGAACGAGGAACAAGTCTCATGAACGCGGTCATGTAAAGTTAGTCCGAGCCGCTTCATCCCACTATGCCATAAAGATGCAAAGTACTCAACTAAAGATAACAAGAGCATCAACGCCCACAAACCATTGTGTTCTACTCGTGCAACCATCTATGCATAGACACGGCTGCGATACCACTTTGTAGGATAACGTTGCATAGAAAACAAAAATTTTCCTACCGCGAACACGCAA
This sequence comes from Lolium rigidum, assembly GCF_022539505.1. Taxonomy (NCBI): domain Eukaryota; kingdom Viridiplantae; phylum Streptophyta; class Magnoliopsida; order Poales; family Poaceae; genus Lolium; species Lolium rigidum. Next base: position 201,119,347 of record NC_061508.1, read on the forward strand.
TCCAAGCCAAGATGCAATCTAGAAGACGGTAGCAACGAGGGGTATCGAGTCTCACCCTTGAAGAGATTCCAAAGCCTACAAGATGAGGCTCTTGTTGCTGCGGTAGACGTTCACTTGCCGCTTGCAAAAGCGCGTAGAAGATCTTGATCACGATCGGTTCCGGCGCCACGAACGGGCAGCACCTCCGTACTCGGTCACACGTTCGGTTGTTGATGAAGACGACGTCCACCTCCCCGTTCCAGCGGGCAGCGGAAGTAGTAGCTCCTCTTGAATCCGACAGCACGACGGCGTGGTGTCGGTGGTGGTGAAGAAGTCCGGCGGAGCTTCGCTAAGCGTGCGGGAAGTGGAGGAGCGGGGCGGCTAGGGTTTGGGGAGAGGGGGCGCCGGCCACTATAGGGGTGCGGCCACCTTGGTGGTGTTTGAGGTGGCCGGCCCCCTCCCCCTTGTCCCTCATTATATAGGTGGAACCCCAAGAGGTGGTGTCCAAGTCTTCGAATAAGACCCGAACCAAATCCTTCCATAGGAGGGGGCAATCCTAGCCCAACTAGGACTCCCACCCAAAGGTGGGATTCCCACCTCCCATGTGGGGGGTGGCCGGCCCCAAGGGGGAGTCCACTTGGGACTCCTCCCCACTAGGGTTGGCCGGCCATGGGGGGTGGAGTCCCTTGTGGACTCCACCTTCCTTGGTGGTTTCTTCCGGACTTTTCTAGAACCTTCTAGAACATTCCATAGAACCTTCCGCGACATTTTATTCACATAAAATGACATCCTATATATGAATCTTATTCTCCGGACCATTCCGGGACTCCTCGTGATGTCCGGGATCACATCCGGGACTCCGAACAAATATTCCAACTTCATTCCATATTCAAGAACTACCATTTCAACATCCAACTTTAAGTGTGTCACCCTACGGTTCGAGAACTATGCGGACATGGTTGAGTACTCACTCCGACCAATAACCAATAGCGGGATATGGAGATCCATAATGGCTCCCACATATTCAACGATGACTTTAGTGATCGAATGAACCATTCACATACATTACCAATTCCCTTTGTCTCGCGATATTTTACTTGTCCGAGGTTTGATCTTCGGTATCACTCTATACCTTGTTCAACCTCGTCTCCGACAAGTACTCTTTACTCAGTACCGTGGTATGTGGTCTCTTATGAACTCATTCATATGCTTGCAAGACATTAGACGACATTCCACCGAGAGGGCCCGGAGTATATCTATCCGTCATCGGGCTGGACAAATCCCACTATTGATCCATATGCCTCAACTCATACTTTCCGGATACTTAATCCCACCTTTATAGCCACCCATTTACGCAGTGGTGTTTGGTGTAATCAAAGTACCTTTCCGGTATAAGTGATTTACATGATCTCATGGTCATAAGGACTAGGTAACTATGTATCGAAAGCTTATAGCAAACAACTTAATGACGAGATCTTATGCTACGCTTAATTGGGTGTGTCCATTACATCATTCATATAATGATATAACCTTGTTATTAATAACATCCAATGTTCATGATTATGAAACTAATCATCCATTAATCAACAAGCTAGTTTAAGAGGCATACTAGGGACTTCTTGTTTGTCTACATATCACACATGTACTAATGTTTCGGTTAATACAATTCTAGCATGATATATAAACATTTATCATAAACATAGAGATATAAATAATAACTACTTTTATTATTGCCTCTAGGGCATATCTCCTTCAGGTATAACAGGCCGATTTACGTAATCCTCCATGTATACTTCCTTTAAGCCCATCTTGATTGCGGCCCACCTCTGACTCGGTTAAATTCTGGTGATAACACCTTGAAACTGTAGCTTGTTTTCTGGCACTCCAGGAGACCAAATTTGGTCCTACAAAGATTGCAAAGCCTCCTGTAGATCTTCTATCATCAAGGCAACCAGTCCAATCAGCATCAGAAAAACCACTCAAGAGTGTAGATGATGATGGCTGAAAAGTAATGCCAATATCAACAGTATCTTTCACGTAGCGCAGAATTCTTTTAACAGCAGTCCAATGGACAGTGGTGGGAGCATGCAAGAACTGACAGACTTTATTCACAGAGAAAGCAATATCTGGCCTTGTAAGTGTGAGATACTGCAAGCCTCCAACAACGCTGCGATAATTTGTGCTATCATCGGAACCAAGAGGGTCTCCATCCATGAGGGACAAAGGATCCGAGACTGACAATGGAGTAGGCGCTGCCTTGCACACACGCATACCAAGTTTCTCAAGTAGATCAGTTGCATATTTCTGTTGAGTTAACAGTAACCCATTCCGTGTTCTTTTCACCTCTATTCCCAAGAAGTAGTGTAAGTCACCAAGATCTTTGATTGCAAAATTATCATTGAGATTTTTAACCAGTCTAGTTATAGCCAAATCTGAAGAGCTTGCAACAATAATGTCATCAACATAAATTAACAAGAACATTGTGATACCTGGCCTTTGAAACAGAAATAATGATGTATCTCGCCTTTGATGGTGTAAAACCAAGGCTGTGCGAGTTTGGAGCTAAGCCGAGAATACCATGCTCGAGGGGCTTGTTTAAGACCATAGAGAGCTTTGTCTAATTTGCACACAAAACCAGGGGCTTTTGGATTTTCAAACCCACGTGGCTGTCTCATATAAACCTCCTCTTCCAGAACACCATGTAGAAACGCATTCTTGACACCTAGCTGCCTCAAATGCCAACCTCTGGAGACTGAAATAGCTAAGACAGTTCTTATAGTGGCTGCTTTAACAACAGGGCTAAAAGTGTCCTTATAATCAATACCATATCTTTGCCTAAAACCCTTTGCAACAAGGCGAGCTTTATACCTGTCAATGGTTCCGTCAGCACGTCTCTTGATGCGATGCACCCATTTGCAATCAATCACATTTTTATTGTAGCTAGGTGGCACCAAATGCCAGGTCTTGTTGTGAAGCAATGCATCATGTTCCTCCTCCATTGCTTTGCACCAATTCGGATCAGCAAGAGCTTCAGTGAGAGAGCGAGGCTCCTCTGCAGACACAAGCATTCCATAGCGAACAGTTCCATCTTTATAAACTTTTGGGTTTCGAATACCTTTTTGAAGTCTAGTTTGGATTCCAGACACAGGAGCAGCTGCAGCTGTATTTGGCACAGAAGATCCTGACTGGGAACAGCACCAGACCCCACAGCAGGCCTCGTCACAGCTAGATCCCGTGACGGACCAATGGGAGAAGAAGCCTGGGCGCTGCCAGTTGACGACGAAGCTCGTGTCGGAGAGAGCGTGCGTGGAGGGGCCCGCGATGGTGACCGTCGGCGACGCGTGTACACGCGCAGAGGTGGAGACACAGCAGGGGACCTCTGGTCGCCCTGCTCGCCCTCAGGAGCAGCATCATCAGCAGAAGGCGGGTCCTCCTCGGGATCGAAGCCGTCGGGATCGCGGAGATCCTCCTCGGGATCGCTGTCCAGGTGATTTGTGTCGCCAGATTGAGGAAAATGGCTATTCTGACTCGTTTCTTCACCGTTTTCACTAAAATTTTCACCAGAATCTTCACTGTTGATTGTAGTTTCAGCCAAGAGAGGTGTTCCCTGTGTAGTATTAGTAACAACAGGAATATTAGGCAAAGACATATGATCATCATGTTGAATATCCTCATGAGTACATGCATTATGTTCTGTGGGTAGGAGAAGAATATCTTGGCTAAGACGTCTACCAGCATTTGGATGCAGGGAAGCAAAAGAAAAAACATTCTCATCAAAGACAACATCTCGAGAAATATACACGCGACCAGTGGTGATGTCAAGGCATTTCACACCTTTATGAAGGGGACTGTATCCAAGGAACACACATTGTGTAGATCTATATGCAAGCTTTCTTTTATTGTAAGGACGAAGATTGGGCCAACAAGCACACCCAAATATCCGAAGAGAGTCATAGTTTGGTTTAGTATGTAGGAGGCGTTCAACAGGGGTTTCTGAGTTGATTACTTTGCTAGGGAGGAGATTGATTAGAAAGGTGGCTGTAAGGAAGGCTTCATCCCAAAACTTAAGTGGCATGGATGCATGTGCAAGAAGAGAGAGACCTACTTCCACAATATGACGGTGTTTGCGTTCAGCGGAGCCATTTTGTTGGTGAGCATGAGGACAAGACACATGATGAGTAATGCCAATTTTCTGGAAATAGCCATTAAGTTTCTCATACTCGCCTCCCCAATCTGTTTGCATAGTAATGATTTTCCTACCAAACTTGCGCTCAACATAAGCTTGATAGTTAAGAAAAACTTGAAAAACATCAGAACGCTTTTTAAGCAAGTAGATCCATGAAAACTTGCTAAAATCATCGATAAAGCTTACATAGTATGAGTGTTTGCTTACAGAGGCAGGTGCTGGACCCCATACATCAGAGAACACAAGTTCAAAAGGAACCGTGGACACACTGGTAGACACAGGATAAGGCAGCTGGTGACTCTTAGCTAATTGACACGAATCACAAACATAAGGATTTATTTCAGGAGTGTATGCAAGCTGATTTTTCCTAACAATCTGTTGAACCACAAAGGAGGATGGATGTCCTAAACGGCGATGCCATGTAGATGAAGAAGGCTTTATTGTAATGAAGGCTTGCTTGGATGATCCAGTAGACAAAGGCACTAGTGGGTAGAGACCACCATGGCATGGTCCCTTAAACAGAGTTCTTCGCGTTGCCTGATCCTTAATCAAACAGAACCATGCGTGAAATTCAATATAGATATTATTATCAAGGCAAAGTCTATGAACGGATGCAAGATTTTTGGAAGCATTTGGGACATGAAGGATATTGTTTAAATGCAATGTACTATGAGGAGTATGCAACAAGGATTGACCAACATGTGATATAGCCATACCATTTCGATCGGCGGTGTGAACGCAGTCTCGGCCCTTGTACTTTTCAGAGGTGTTGAGTTTGTTCAATTCGCTTGTAATGTGATCAGTGGCTCCAGTATCGGAGTACCAATTGTTGTCGACGCCATAGGATGCAGCATGGGCACCCTTCTTCCCTCGTCGAGAATCATCATCATCACTGTCATCCTTCTTGAAGCGCCACCAGCAGTCAGAGGCGCGATGGCCATGAATGGTGCAAATTTGGCACGTCACATCCACATAGGGGGTGGGAACGCGCCCGTGCCCACGTCGGCGACGGTCATATCCTCCATCATCACGGCGGCGCTCATAGCCACCATCATCACGCCGTGCAGGACGACGATCTTCCTTGCGCGCGCCATCACGCCGGTCGTCCCAGCGAGCACCATCATCACGACGACGGTCACCATCATCACGGCGCCGGTCGTCCCAGCGCTGCCCGCGGCCACAGTCACCGCGGTCTGGTGAGCGCGCATGGCCACGGTCACCGTGGTCTGGTGATCGCGCACGACCACGGTCACCACGGTCCTGTCCGCGACCACGACTTGCAGCGTTGGCAGAGGAGGTGAACCCCGCTGCTTGGCCAGTTTCGGAGAGCATTTCCTGGCGCATATCATGAGCAATAATTTGATCATAGACATCATCTAATGTAATGGCATTGTTACCGTTTACAGAGGCAGCAACATCGTTGTAGGATCCATCAAGTCCTCCAACAATGTAGCTGATCATCTCATCTTCTGGAACAGGTTTCCCTGCGGCAGCGAGCTCCGACGCAAACCCCTTCATCTTGGTGAAGAAGACCGAGGCGGAGAGCTCAAGTTTCTTGGTGCTAGAGAGAGCACCGCGCAGCTGATTGATGCGTGAGCGAGAGTGAGACCCGCAGATGTTGTTGATGATTGTCCATACCTCGGCTGTCGACTCGACGCCGATGGTGTGAGCAAGTACTTCCGGCGAGAGGGAGTTGAGGATCCACCCAAGCACCGTTGAATCCTTCGCAACCCATGTAGCATAGGCAGGGTTGGGGATTTTCTTCTTCCCATCACTGTCTTCTACCTCCAGATGAGTCGGCGGCGCTGCATCCGTGCCGTCCAGCAAGTCCAGGACTTGCGCGCCGCGCAGAGGAGGGAACACCAGAGTTTTCTAGAACAAGTAGTTGGCCCTGGTGAGCTTCTGAGAGGGAGGTGCCCCCAAGGAGGCGGCCAAAGCCGGAGCTGACGAGGAGGACGCCATGAACCAGAGGCAAACTTTCCGATCTAACGATCGTGACGTTGGGTTTTTTTTGGTGTTTTCCGATCTACAGATCGTGGGTTTTTGGTTTTGGAGGTTTTCCGATCTACAGATCGTAGGATTTCGGTTGTGTTGTTGGGGTTTTTGGGTTTTTCCGATCAGATCGATCGTGAAGGAGATAGTCCATGGGTTTTCCGATCAGATTGATCGTGGGAGGAGATCCTCGGCGGCAGCTAGGTCACGGGAGAGGAGAGCTCTGATACCATGTCAAATATTTAGGTTTAACCGGTGTAACCTGTTGAGGCCCCGGGTTCCGTGTTATATAGGCTGGAAGAACCCCAGCCGTGGTGTTTACATGAGATACGGGCTGGGGCGGTGTACTACACCGTACCAAGGCCCATACAGATATAACAAGATCTAACAAGTCTTACTATATTTCATCCACAATCTGCAGGTAATAAGTAAATTTCTTGCTTGCTTTTTAGTTGTGCATTTTTTGGCCTTGCTTGGCCATCTGAATGGCTTGGATTTTGATGTACCTATAGGTTATTTAGTACAGCTAATGCTAAGCCATGGCAACTTCATTTATTTGTGTGAATTACATCCGGGGCTCTTATTTTTAACATTGCCACATGGAGAACACATATTGGCTCGGTAAATTGCCCCGCCATATTGGTGTCCTATTCTTTTTGTGGATCCATGGAGGTGAAATTGTTTTCATGCAATTTTCCTGATATGTCCCCACTTTCATAATTAGGCTACACCTGCCAGGTTTTTCCCTACTCCACCTTGGACAAAGCAAACTGAGATTATGTACTCATGTACAACAAAGCATCATTGACATAACGGTTTCATCGTTTATCTCTGTCAGTTGTGCTTTGATGAATGTATCCACACCCTTACAAATGGAAAAGATACTTCTCCAACTACACTGCAGAAATCTTTGTTTCTGACAACCGGAGATCGAGCTGAATTTGATTATGTAGTATCCTTCTCGCAAACTCTGCCCCATTTCAGTTGTTCTGAATAGAGTGGTGTTCTTTATTTTCTGGACCTCTGGCTTGCAATTTCAGATCACTTCAGTTTACGGATATTTTATTTTGCATGGCCTCATATATATCTGGATTACAAAGTCAGCTCCGATTTCGTTCCTTTCCGGGGCGTTGCTGCCACAGGAAGTCGTTACATTCTTCTATTCATCAGATATGGAAAGTTTGATGTTAATATCTCTATTAGCTCTTCCAACACTACTGCAATCTGAATATACAAGTTATGTTCTTTAAAGTTCTTGCTGTATCTATATTGCACCTATGTCAATTTGGAATGCTACTTGCTAAGTATAGGCAATAACGTTGTTGTTTTATGGTGGATAACCAGGTGTTGGTTGCCTGTCCACTTCAGCCAACAAACAAAAATTCAACGTGTTTCCTCTTTTTCTAATCGTGATAACATAATTCCTTAAAGATTTTTTATAATCTGCTCACCATTGTTTTTGCATGATATGGGGGAGTACATTAAATACCCTGTTTCAGATATTAGCTACCAATAGGTATCTCTTGCTGTACTCAAATTATCAATAAATAAATGAGACATGCATGTTTTGTTTTGCCAGTATACCTTTTTTCTCTTGCGCTTTGCTCATGTGGCCTAGGTGAACTATTACAAATTTTGATTTCCAAATCCAGTCTAAGAACCATCTTGGTTTTAACCAAGGTTTGGACTACTGGAATTTTGTGAAGTTGACTTTATCTTTTAAAATGGCACTACTTCTGTACATGTAAAGTGTTGAAACGTCATGTCCTGTTTTTTTTGCAGTTCTATAAATAGCGAGGGAGCAACAGTTTCAACGCCGAGGTGAACATTCCGAATGAGATGGACCCTGACATTGATATTATGTGAAAGGGAGACATTTTTTTCGATACGGGGTGAACCCCAGCCTCTGCATCAATCGATGCATACGGCGCTTTATTATCAGTGAAAGGGAGACATGGGGGATTTGATTGCAGACATTCATCTCTTGCAACTCTGGCTTAATGTGATCGATGTGTTCCCTTCAGATTTGCATATGGTTTTATTACAGACCCTTTTTCTAACATCATGTTATTATGGGTTTCGAGCTTAAGAGATTTGAATGGTCCCCTTTTCCTCACTTTTCCCTGAATTTTCTCATTATTATGGACCATCGGCTTATTGTTGTGGCTTAGTTTCCTAGCATAGTGCTATCTAATTGATAGGCTATATATGATCTATGTGGGTCGTGAAAACTCACAAGAGCTGTAGATTCTTTTGTGCTAACTGATAAGTCAAAATAGTATATGTTATGTCTGCTTCATGAAACTTACAAGAGCTTTAAATTCTTTTACCACTGTTGTTGGGCAGTGCTTGTTGATGTTTTGTTTCTGCAACTCTTCTCTTTTGCTGATGTCGTTTAAATTGACATTCTTGAATTCAACTTATGTACGTGAACTGATATGTATGTTTAAGCTCCTAACATAAAATACGCTAAATGTGTCCTGTGTGTCATGAAACTGGCAAGATCTGCACATTTTTGTAAGCTCCCTGCAGTTTTTTAAACCACTGAACTGGACAGTGTCTGGTTATCTTTTACTTCCACAAGTCTTCCCTTCCTGTGATTTTGTATGCTGTAATAACATCCTTCTGCAAAAGATTATTTCAGCGAATTGATATTTACGTGTTAAATTCCTGAGTCGAAATACACTGTCCTATGTGGGTCGTGAAACTGACAAGGTCTGTACATGGTTTCAGGGTCACGTCACTGGAGAGGAAGCTACATCAACACCAAGCTCTGCAGCGAGGGACCTTACAGCTGGAGGCGCTGGCCCGACGGTCCACATCCACTGTGTTGGCACTAAGCCATGTCTGTGCCTGGCTTGTGTTTGTATCGTGTGTGTGAGTCTAGGGCGTGTGTTTTGATTCAGTTAGTGGTTAGCGAGTTAGGAGGGAGAGGACCAGGTCCTGCAGCTCGAGCTGGCCGCCACGCCCGCGTGTGTGCGCGTCGTGGGCGAGATCGGAGGGCACGCAGAGATCGCGGAGCCGTGGGTGCGTGCGTGCGCGGGACGGTGACGTGGGTGCGAGCCTCCCTATAAGAACCCATCCTCGTAAACTCCACAAAACCACCACCATCGAGGACGAGCTCGGGTGAAGCAAGATTCAGAGAAAGAAAAGGCGTTCGTGCGCCACCAAAATCCAAGTGTGTCTCTCTGTCCTTCCTTCGTCTTCCTCCCGATCGTGAGCTGCAGGTCGGTGCCCGCAACGACATTTGGCATCGGAGCGGGGTTAGCAGAGGAGGCGATGGCGATGGTACCGTACGGCGGCGGAGGGGGGAGCGCGGTGCCGCTCTCCTGTCCGTTGCTCACCGGCGACAACTACACCGTCTGGGCGATCAAGGTGGAGGCGAACCTCGAAGCGCAAGGCGTCTGGGAGGCGGTGGCTCCGGAGGATCCAGCGGCGGAGGTTGACCCGAAGAAGAACAAGACGGCGAGGGCCTACCTGCTCGGCGCGCTCGCGGAAGACATTCTCCTGCAGGTTTCGTCGAAGAAGACGGCGGCGGCGGTGTGGGCGAGCCTCAAGGCACGGTTCGTTGGATCGGACCGCGTCGGGCGGCTCGGGTGTCCACGCTCCGCGGCGAGTTTGATCGACTGTTCATGGCGGATGGCGAGGCGCTGGACGTCTACGCCGGCAAGATCAGCGGCATGGCGGCGAGGTTCGCGAGCCTCGGTGCGACGCTGAGCGACAAGGAGATGGTCAAGAAGATCCTCGACACCGTGCCCGAGGATCTGTACCAGGCGGTGGCCGGCATCGAGCAGTTCTGCGACGTCGAGACCGTCTGCTTCGACGAGGTGCTCGGCCGCCTGAAGGCGTTCCAGGAGCGGTCCGAGCGGCGCAAGGCGGCTGTACGCGGTGGCGATCGCGGCGACGGGCAGCTCCTGCTCACGGCAGCGCAGTGGGAGGCTCAGCACCGTGCGCGCGGCGGCGGCCACAACGACGACAACGCGGGGAACGGCGCGGACCTACCCAGGCGTGGCAGGTGCCACTACTGCGGCATCCGCGGGCATTTCGAGCGCGACTGCAGGAAGAAGAAGAGGGAGGAGCAGGCGCAGGCGCTCCTCATCGACGACCAGCCGGGCCTGTGCTAGGTCATGGCTTAGGGGGAGTGTGTTGGCACTAAGCCATGTCTGTGCCTGGCTTGTGTTTGTATCGTGTGTGTGAGTCTAGGGCGTGTGTTTTGATTCAGTTAGTGGTTAGCGAGTTAGGAGGGAGAGGACCAGGTCCTGCAGCTCGAGCTGGCCGCCACGCCCGCGTGTGTGCGCGTCGTGGGCGAGATCAGAGGGCACGCAGAGATCGCGGAGCCGTGGGTGCGTGCGTGCGCGGGACGGTGACGTGGGTGCGAGCCTCCCTATAAGAACCCATCCCTGTAAACTCCACAAAACCACCACCATCGAGGACGAGCTCGGGTGAAGCAAGATTCAGAGAAAGAAAAGGCGTTCGTGCGCCACCAAAATCCAGTGTGTCTCTCTGTCCTTCCTTCGTCTTCCTCCCGATCGTGAGCTGCAGGTCAGTGCCTGCAACGACACACTGGTGTGTCGACCAACAAGAAAAGGAACTAGGCTGTCCTGGCAGGCAACGTCGCCGGCCTGAGAGCTCTCGGCTGGTAACTCATGTCGAAGGAGAAGAGGACCTGCTGATGAAGGTCTGCCTATCAGTTCGAACATGTTGTTTGCTGCAGTACATGGACTTGCGTCTCAATTGGGATGATGATGATTGTAGCTATAAACTGGTTGTATTTTGTAGACGGGAACTAAATTGTGATTTCTGTTAAGCGAAGACTTACACAAGCTCATGACATTGAAATGGATAATTGATAGTTACACCTGGGCTGGTACCTCCAGTCGAAGGAGCTCAAGAAGACATAAGAGGTCATCGACTGAATAGGACCTACGGATGATGGTCCGCCTATCAGTTTCATCATAGTGTTTTCTGCAACCAATGTACATGTGTCTCCGTTGGAATGATGATGATGGTAGCTATGAACTGATTGGGGAAAAATAATATTATGTCGTCATCTCACCCATGTATTTAGCATTATAGAATACGAGTATAAAAAACTGTCTGATTGTGTAACATTTTGGTGGATTCTCTCAAACCCGGATTTGTTAATTCTGTTCAGAAATATGTAATTCATTCAATAGACACCTGAATTTGACCTTTTCAGTATTTGCATTCTTTTAGACCTGCATTGTTGACACCAGCGGCTTAAAAACACTCCCTAAAATCTGCATTTGTTACTCTGTTTGTAGTTCCTATCATTCCCATATATACACACTTTTACTGAGTTTGGCAGCTATTTTTATCACAACTAAACATTGTCACGAGCTCCACGGGCCAAGGCGCTTGTCATATTGGCATTTTTTTATCATCGTTATAAGAAATGAAAATGGACATGAGCTTCACGGGATCGTGCGCCAAGGCGCACATCTAAATCTAGTATGGAAGAAAGTCGGCAGTCGCATCATTTGCATACTCCAGCACACATCCTCTTATATAGACTACTAATCTCGTCTAGCGTCGCGTCCAGCAACACTCTGTCCCTCGATCTGACCATTATCCTCCAGCTCTGTATATAGGTAGACATTTTAAAATGGCAACAACCAGGTTATTGATCAGAGATCCTTCTATAGCTAGTTTATTACAAATATCCCAAAGTGCACAACTCTAGGTCGCAAAGGTAAACCAAGCTAGCTAGTCTTCGAAGGGGGCCCGATAAGCCATGGACAATGGCAATGAAATCCACAGCTTCTGCCTGGTTCCACAAGATGCTTTGAATCCGTATTCAGAGCTTTTTTCTAACTACCGGGACTACTAATTTAAAGTACAAAGCTCTCCTATGAATATGCTACTGCTCTTACTTTCTACCTGAATCCGAGCATTGAAGCAAGCTCTTTATCGCACCATAACCGAGTCTCTCCTTGCAACTTTGACCAATCCATCTGTCAAGATGACAAGTGAAGAAAATATGGCCACAGTCCTCCAAGTCGGCACACAGGGCGCAACTCCCATCCGAAGGTCCGTTCCGCTTGGCTAGCTGCTCCCAAAGGGGAGCTTGCCCCTAATCAACTTCCGAAGGAAGACTTTGATTTTGGGTGGGACCTTCGTCCGCCACACTTCCTTGAAGTGTGACCCCCCCCCCGCTTATAGTTTTCGGTACATAGAGTTGGTGGAATACTCCCCTGAGGCTTCCAATGCCCACAGGACCTCATCTTCGCCCGCCGAACTTGGGTAGAGGTCAAAGATTCTACAGAGGTTATCCCATTCCACTGTCTCTGGTAGCCCGAAGGTGCGTTTGAACCTAATTCTCATTGCTACGCACACCCAAGACCGTGGAAAAAGGATTGTCACTGTTAAGCTTCATGCACTAGCCACTTGAATCAAAAGTCCGAACTGATGGAAAGGGCTAGGCAATCTACTTGTACACTTCACAACACCCCCACTCGCGTGTGACGGGAGAAGAGAGTCAACACGTGTAGAGAGGCAAAGAGGCAGCGGCGGCGGCTGCGAGAAGAGGGGGGAGAAGAGATAGTTTTTAGAATAAATTGTGAAAGCCAGGATTTAAACTCGAGACCTGGGGCTCTGATACCATGTTAAGCTTCATGCACTAGCCACTTGAACCAAAAGTCCAAACTGATGGAAAGGGCTAGGCAATCTACTTGTACACTTCACAACAGTCACATCGCGCAAACAACATCGTGAAGGTCTCACGGAAAGGCCCGTCGCCCGTCCACGAGTCAAGCAAACAATAGGTCCTCCTTCCGGTGTGGAACTGGTATCGGGCTCCCAACTTGAAATACCATTTGATCTTATATTAATGGTATTCCAGAAATGAAAGCCCTTAGAAGGGACCGCGGTGAGAACATATCGTTATTGCCGAGATACTTAGCCTTTCAGAAGGTTCGTCCATAGACCCTCCTCGTTCTGGTAGATTTTTCCAGATCCACTTTAGCATTAAGGCAATGTTCGTGAATTTCTTATTAAGGATTCGCAAACCCCCAAACTCTCGTGGCTTACACACCGTGGAGCACTCCACCATTTGGTATTTGCGTTTAGTTCCCACCCCTTCCCAAAAAAGCGGGATTGGTGTTTACGCATAACCCCATGAATAGTGTCATGCAAGAGGTACATGCCCATTGCAGACATCAGGAGGTTATTGCAGACATCAGGAGGTTATTGCAGACATCAGGAGGTTCGAGAGATAGAAATTCATCAGTTCGAGTCTCCCAGCCGAGACCAAAAAGAGAGCTTGTCATGGGTTAACCGTGTGACTCATGTTCTACATAAGTAAGTTCCAGTTAGCTACGAAGAGAGCTTTATCGTTAACTGGCAGACCTAGGTAGTGCATAGGAAAGCTCCCACCTTGCAATCGAGGCCCTCGATAGTCTTAACCCGACCACTTCTTAAATGCCCGCATCATGATCAGGACTGCAAAAGTCACCGATGAAATTCAAATCATCTAACTAGCAGTCTCGAAAAGGTTCAGATGCACAGAAGCACCTCCATCTTCGCTGCCAGTTTTTTGTGCACTCTGCTCAGATCACAACATATCTGAACACTCGTTTGGATCATAACATATTTGAACAGCTGAGTATATTAATATGATGCAAATATCGTGACGGATTTGCAGATTATGCTACTAGCTAGCAGTGACATTCAGCCTCTGTTTTTTTCCTACGAACCTGAAGCAGGTGCGTTCACGTACGTACACTGGACATGCATCACCTACATCTTTTTTTTTTTACCTGGCATCACCTACATCTCGAGCTGTACGTACGTAGAACAGGAAAATGCACCTGCGGCAGTAATAGTGAATTCTCGATTTATTTTCGAGAAACTTGAATCTCGATTGCTCTCGATCGATCATCTTCATCAGTGTTCTATCGTCTCATCACGAAAATGAATGTTGACGACTTGAGGCCGTTCAAGAAGAGGCGGCATGGATGATCCCGCCGCGGCCGCCGGTGCCCTCGGCCGGCGCGCCGGGCCGCTGGGGCGCCTTGATCATCCCTCCGGCGCCCTGCCTCTGAGGCGCCGCCCGCATCAGCCCGCGCGGTAGGGGAGAGGCGGCATGGATGATCCCACCCTTGTCGCCGGGGCCTTCCGCCGGCGGACCCGGTGGCTTCGGCTTGGGGGCGGCGGCGAGGGGACGGATCGCCCCGCCGGAGCCTTCCATCAGGAGCGGGAGCGCCCTCGTGCTGACCCGCATGAAGTGGGTCGGGAGAGAAGACACGTACCGCACCAGCTGGAGCAGGAACGAAGGCGACGGCGACGCCATTGATTGGCCCTGGTGGCGGTCGAGCTCGCTCGATCAGGGTTTCGCTTCGTTCGTGGAACGGTGGAGGTGTGTTGTCTTCTTCCTCCCTTTCTCTGTCTCTTTATGGGTCTCTAGCTAGGTTGTTTGTCCATGGATGCCGCTGATGAGCTCTATTAATGGGGAGTACGTGGTGGTCGCGCGCGCGGCGAGCAAGGGCCAAACCATGGACGTCGTTCCAAGTTAGCCGCTGAAACGGTCCGAGCCAGGCAAACTGCGCGCATCCGCGTGGAATACTCCATCTCAGGTAACTCGGCAACTCGCAAAGAGCTCCGGTCGACTGAGACTTGGAACGGGTCCGATTCAACGGCGTACGTAGCGGCAAAATATCTAGTGAGACACCACATTTTATAAGATACAAATTCTCAAATTTTAAATTAAATATTCAAAAAAATATTATGCGTGTTCACAAGGTGTCTTTATAATCTATAGAATTTCCATAGCCAAATTCGAAATACATATAGAGAAACAAAAAAGAAAAATTAATATATGTGAATAGTTTTATTTGTGCTTTTGTCCCTCTTAACACTACTAATATTATATTTATCCTTTTCTTTCTCCATGTGTACTTTAAATTTGGTTTAAAAATTTAGGCATTTGCGCACATTTTTATAATAAAAATAAACACTTATGAATTTGAATTTTTAGAAATGCATGGTATCATGATAAAATGTGAAAGATGGTATCACTAATACTTTTCTCCGGGTGCGTAGGTAATGTGAACCCAGGTCAAGTAGCAAACAGTCAATGGCGATTAGCTGAAGAAGCCCACAGCGTGCATATTCACTTTGCTTTGGGTGACCTTGACCCATTATATATAATACTACTTAACAACGAGAAAGGGAAAAGAGATGGTCATGTTGATGATAATTAACTCAAACGTACGTACAAACAAACACGAAGCTGGTAAGCTTTTTTTTTTACCTATGATTGGGACTTATCTTCTTCGACAGGGAGTGCACTCGTAGTCGTAATAAGCGTCTTTGCCATCTCTGCTATGGTGGCCAAGCTCGCCTTCCTCTCCTCTCGGCTGGCCTCGGTGCTGAGGGAGCGGAGCGGGTTGGTGCTGCTGCGACGACCTTGCATAGGCGGTGCTTGGGGTTCCTGGAGCGTGCGAACTCCAAGCGACGGTAAGTTCCGGCAGCCGCTATCTCCGGCCAAAGGGTTGGCCTTGCTACGCTCGACCTACAAATCGGTTCGAGCTCTCTCACCCTCCTTCTCTGGAGGATCTTCTCCGACTTCGGCGTGGCAGTAAGCGGCGCTACTTCCCCAAGTGGTCTCGTCCCCGGTGGAGGCAGCCACGCCGCGCCGACAAGTCAACAACCGTCGGCGACATCTCTGGACTTGATCGTGTTTTCGCGCATGTTTGTGGGGTGTTTTATGTAAAAACTAGGGACTCAGTTGTAATCTTCTTCTTTCTTGGGATCCTCAATGTAATTGTACTCCCACCGTCGATATAAATGCATCCTCTAGGTCCTTCGGGACCTTTCCCGTTCAAAAAAAAAATCAAGTAAAACTATCGAAGTTCCCTTTGTATGTAGTTTTACTTTTAGCAAACTAAAATAATTTGCTAAAACAGCTTATATTATGAAAAAGGAGGGAGTACTATACATGATAGAATGGTCCAGCCTCGGTTAGTACACGGCTACACATTAATTAGTTGACCTTGTCGTCTAGTATCAAGTCAACTAACCAAGCCAATGCAGACAAACTATCAATGTATACATATATCATATATATGTACCCATCGAAAACGAGGTCCATATCCCATATTTTGCTGCCACCACTCCTTTAGATGTGAACTGTAATGCAAGTACTTTCACTAACAAGTGACGTCAAATCATGTAGTTCTCTATAAAAGAATTTGTTGTAATAAAGTGGACTTTGTGACGGCGGTTCATCCCACGTCCCACTTATTCTACGTTCCAATAACAATGAAGGAAAACAGGAAAACAAATTTTGTCTTAGGTATAAGAAAAAAAGCAGAAAACTAGATGTCGTTCTTTGTTTATGAAGAAAAAAATAATCATCAAAGTTTGAAATCATGGATAAAAAAGGTTTAGTTCTGGCAAAAAAACTGCAAAGCATGCACATGCATACTTATGTGGTCAATCAAGTCTCTAGTATATTCACACACAAAAAATCAAGTCTCTAGTCACGCTACATCCAGATTGCGATCTTACAAGGTCCTGATCTTCAGAAAGTCTCTCTAGGAACCGGTTCATTCACTGGTGGAAAAAGGGCCTTTGGTCGTGGTTCGCAACTGCCATAAGTCGCGGTTGCGCAACCGCGACCAAATAGGCGCGACTAAAGCCCCCACCCTTTAGTCGCGGTTGCTTACGAACCGCGACTAAAGGCCCGTCCATGTGGGCGTCAGGTGACCGTCGGGGCGGATGCCCTTTAGTCGCGGTTCTTCTGGCCGACCGTGACTAAAGGCCGCCGCGGGTTTAGGGTTTTAGGCCCCCCCTAAACCTGCCCCCCCTAAACCTGTTTTCTGTTTAATTTGTATTGTTTAATTTTTTTGTGTTTTATTGTAATTTTGAAGGAGTTTCACATATTCTACGGTACTACATACATGCATATGAATGTACAATTTCAAACAAATTTGAAATTAGAACCAAAAAGAATTCAAGAGGAATATACAATATATATTCAATATCATCGGATGACCATATACAAGTTTGAACAAGTTTCCATACATAATTTAATGCATGTATAGTTGTACGTCCTCGTAATGGTGTTCTCCTTTAGGATCGAGGACTTCCTCCCGAACCATCCAGCTATTTCCTCTTGAAGTGGTCGGAAGCGAGCTTCGGACTAAGCATCATCCGGAGGTTATTCCTCCGAGCATTGGTATCACTCGGAACGCGCTCGGAGGTGTATCTCCGGATCATCTCACGTACATAGTATCCACATAGATTGGTCCCCGGTGGCTGAATATCGCCACCATTCTTAGCCTTTGACCGCATGAAATGTAGCTCTTTTTTGAATTCACCGACCTTTGTATCCGAGAACCGTCTCCAAACCCTACGAGGCAAAGAAAATTAAATGAACAAGAGAGTTATTAGTTAATTACTTGAAGCTAATTAATTAGGAAATGAACGAAATAGGCCGATCGATATAGAGCGCAAATGAATGAAAACAATTACTTTTGAATCATTTTTCTCATGTCGGCCCAACGCGCCGGATCCATATTCAGAGAGTCGTGGATGAGACATTCTGATTTGTCAACTTTAATTACTAGCAGAATCCAGTGGAACCTGCGGACACGATACATGCACAGTACGTCATGCATAACTCATCGATTAACCGGCCACATACCATGCATGGAGTAAACAAAAGAGAATGTGCTCAAGACATAAACACTCACCCAAAATGGTAAGGAAATAGAATATCACTTTTGAGTTCCTGCTTTGTAAGAAACTGCCACAGGTCTTCCTCCACGTCGGTGGGGTGATGCTGTAACGTATATCCATTAACGATGTGTGGGTCAATGAACCCAACATCATGGATGTTCCTTACTATGCATTCCTTAATCTTCAATCTGCATGTATAATAGCGGACACAACAATATAGTTAGGACATATATATTGTGCAGGCAATATGAACGAGATGGGGTAGAAATAAATCACTTACGTAACGTAGCAACCGATGATAGATTTGTCGAGCTCGCGCAGATTGAAAAGCTGGAACAATTCACTCAGATGAATTTGTACAGAGTACTCGTTTGAAGTGATGCTCATATCCAACTTCCGCATAAATATATTCTTTGGCGTTTTTATTTTTTATGTAACCCTTGTACCATTTCAGCGAGACCTTTCATTTGTGGAGGTATATCCTCTTCTCGCGCAGGCTCGACGAGAGGCCCATTCTTCACATATGTAAGTACTACCTCCTTCACCGGCGCCTCATCAAGGCCTAACAGTTCACGAAGAGTAATACCTAAGTTGGCCGCTTGTTCTCCGGCACTCGTTACGGTCAATCCCTGTGCTGCCGCAGCTTCTATGATTTCGGGGGCATCCGGACCGGCGGCTGTCACTATAAGCGGGGCAATCGATTGTTTACTTTGTTCCCCGAGTTGGGCAACAACTCGTTTCCCGCTTTGTGCACTTTGTAATTCCGCTTTATCGGCCTCCTCTTTCTTCTCCTTGAATATGCGTGCCTGATTCTTTAGTTCACGTGCATAGTCGTCGAGCGATTCTTTGCGGCTTGGGACGGTGTGTTCAAAAATGACTTAGCCCACTTCTTTTGCTCATCGTAAAATACTGGCTTGGGCTCGGGCTCTCTTTTCTTCTTGCAGCCCGCCTTCCATTTCTCTAAATCAGCAGCCGCGGCCGCCTCGACTTCCTCGGCACTACGTTCCCAAGGCCTCGTGGGGAGAGGCTTCAGTGATGGCTCCGGTACCTTTGTTTTCTTAGGTACGTAAGAGTCCGGGTTAATAATCCAGGACTGCTGCTTCTGCTTCTTTGCCGGAGGTGGATTGGGGGGCGGTGTCTGCTTACCCGCCCGGGGCGGACTAGGGGGCGGCGGCTGCTTACCCGCCGGAGGTGAATTGGGGGGCGGCGTCGGCTAACGTGAAGGAGGTGTAGGTGAAGCACCACCACCACCACCGCCACCGCCACCACCACCACCATCGTAGGGGGGTGGACTTGTTGGCGCCTCGGCTGGAAACTTGATAAACTTCTTCTGCCATAGAATGAACTGGCGCTTGACATCTCCAAGTCTTGTCGCCCCTTCAGGTGTAGCAATGTCAATGTCCAGGTTCTCAAACCCTTGGACTATGTCCTCCACCGTGACACGAGCATAGCCATCTTGAATGGGGTTGTTGTGGTGGAGTGCTTCAGGTGGTAAAGCACTGCCGATGGCTACCTTCATGGACATGTTCCCGATAGGATAATACAGATGACATGCTTTCATCTCCTTTATATCGTCCACGGGGTAGCGAGGAGGCTCCGGTGCAGTAATTTCGACCACCAGAGGCTCCGGTGCAGTAATTTCGATCATCGGTGCACCAGCCGGTGGGGCCTCCGTGGAAGCCACGCTGCTTCTCCGCTGCTGGCTTCCGAGATCCAATGGATGATCTTCATGCTGCGCCCGAGCTGCATCTCTTTCGGCTACTAGTACACTCACGGTTTTCTTCATAACATCCATTTCCGATACCAACCGCGCCACAACATCTGCTTCCCGATCCATCTTTCTCTTACGGCTTCTGTAACCGTACGGGTCATCGTTCTGGGGGAACCCTACTTTCCACGGAATGTGCCCCATGCCTCGTACACGTCCTCCGTGTTCAGGATTCCCGAGGGCTTTTGTCGTGGCGTCGTTCTCTCCGTTGAACTTGATCCTCCCCTCTTGAGCATCCCTCATTGCCTCAATAAGCTTTTGGGTGGGTTTAATTATTTTGCCCCGGTAAACACACTCCCCTGTCTCCGGGTTCAGCGATCCCCCATGCCCGTACCACCAGCTTTTGGCCCTTGGGTCCCATCCCTCCGTACCTGGACGGATTCCTCGCGCCCTCAGCTCGTTCTCCATCTTCTCCCACCTAGGCTGCCAAAAGCGATACCCTCCTGGCCACTACGAGAAAATCTTTCAAACCCGTACTGAACTCGCCGGAGAGTCGGTTACCGTACATCCATTGCCGATTCATCTGCATTATTATAATATAAAATATATAATTAACCATCATGCATTTGTTAAACTAACTAGCTACAAACAATATATATAAATTAAACAATGAACTACACACATGCATATTTTATCAATGACACATCAAAGGTTCAAGTTGCTAACCGCGATCGAGGAGGAAAAAATAAATGAGAAAGCTCAAGTGTGGCTCCAACACTTCATATCATGTTTGTTTCATGCTCTTGGGCCATTTCATCAAACACCTTATGTGCATAAGAGGAACCAAAAGCAAACCTAACACCCACTTGTGAAGTTTGTGAAGAGAATGGCTCCAAATGGCTAAGTGTTGGCTGCTGGATGGGTATATATAGGGGAGGGGCTTTAGTCCCGGTTGGCCTGGCCAACCGCGACTAAAGGCCTTCGGGCACCTTTAGTCGCGGTTGGCCTAGCCAACCGCGACTAAAGCCCCCCACGTGCACCAGCTGGCCACCGTGCGACCTGGGCCCAGGCCTTTGGTCGCGGTTCGTCTCCCAAACCGCGACTAAAGGTCCCATTAATCGCGGTTCCTTTAGCTTCGCGACTTATGGTGCTGGACGGAAGCCTGTTTTTCTACCAGTGATTTCCCAATAGCCTATTGAACCTCTTGGTTATACCCTTGAGATCTACTCAAGCGGGAGTGAATGACTACACGCCTATGAAAAGGACGTTATATAAGTACATTGGTTAATGACAAATGACTAAGCCTATTATTGAGGGACCCAAAAAACAAAATTAGAAGGGCAAAAAACAAAATTGAGTTCACTGTATATTGTAGTACAAATATCGTGACGATTTGCTCATTTGCAGATTATGCGCGACTAGCAATGACATTCATTCAGCCTCTATATTTTTTTTTCCTATATATGAACCTGAAGCATCTCCTACATCTCGAGCTGTACGTACGCAGAACAGAAAAATGCACCTGCGGCAGTAAAAATGAATCTCGATTACACATGCATTATGTGCAATGGTTCTGTTTTGGAAACAAGAGACCATCTGTTCTTTTCCTGCCCTTTTGCTAAAAATTGTTGGCAATATTTATGTCCCTGGTTGGGATTCCACACTGACTGATGGGCCTATAGTGCTACAGGATGTCATTCAGTGCTTCAAAACCAAAATCCAGCAGCCTTTCTTCATGGAGCTCATTATGCTTACTTCATGGTCAATCTGGACTATCCGAAATGATTTTATCTTCAAAGGGATCACTCCAAGCCTATATCGCTGCAGACATAAGTTCGAAGACGAGTTGGCCTTACTGGTGCATAAAGCTAAGAAGAAATCATATATTAGCCTTAGGGTCTGGGTAACGAATTTCCTGTAATCCCTAGACTAGTTTAGCTTAGCCTAGTTTTGTTTTCTCTAAGTGCTGTTCTCAAGCACTTTGTTTTCTTTTAGTTTTAGCTTTGTACTTTATACCCCAAAAATGCAATAAAAATATACGCAGTGAGGAAACTCACTGTACAGGTTTCAAAAAAAAATATGAATCTCGATTTATTCTCGAGAAACTACTTAATCTCGATCATCTTCAACCGTGTTCTACCGTCTCATCCCTAAAACGAATGATTTGGGGTGGCTTGACGCCGTTCAAGAAGAGGCGGCATGGATGATACCGCCGCGGCCGCCGGTGCCCTCGGCGGGCGCGCTGGGCCGTTGTGGCGCCTTGGTCTTCCCTCCAGCGCCATGCCTCGGAGGCGCCGCCCGCATCAGCTCGCGCGGGAGTGCAGAAGCGACATGGATGATCCCACCCTTGCCGCCGGAGCCTTGCGCCGGCGGACCTGGTGGCCGCGGCTTGCGGGCGGCGAGCGGACGGATCGCCTCGCCGGCGCCTTCCGTCGGGAGCGGGAGCGCCCTGGTCGTGGCCCGCATGAACTGGATCGGGAGGGACGACACGTACCGCACCAGCTGGAGCAGGAACCATGGCGAAGACGACGCCATTGATTTGCCCTGGTGGCCTTCGAGCGAGCAGGAGCTTTCGTTTCGGACGTGCAACAGTGGATGGATGCTTTCTTCTGTCTTCCTTTCTCAGTCACTTTATGGGTCTCGAGCTAGCGTTATTTGTCCATGGATGCCGCCGATGAGCTCTATTTATGGGGAGTACGTGGTGGTCGCGCGCGCGGCGAGCAGGCGCGCCAAAACCATGGACATGGACGTCGTCCCAAGTTAACCGCTGAACCGGTCCGAGCTAAAGCAAAGTCTGCGCGTCCGCGTGGAATACTCCAGCTCCGGTGACTAGCGCTACTGGCAGGAGCTCCGGACGACTGAGACTTAGAATGGTTCCAATTTACGATTCAACGGCGTGGATGCATGCCCGGATGCGTACGTACGTCATGTGAAAGCAGCTCAAGTAGCAAATAGTCAAGGGAGATTAGGTGAAGCAGCCAACAGCTTGCATAAGCACTTTGCTTTGGGCGCTTTTCTTAAATTTTTGAGAAACACCGTACAAATGCTCATAAATTGATACACTTATATATGATAAATGCACGCATATCATACCTCCGTGAGCACCTACAAAAAGTTCTAGTCTTCTCATGTTCCATGCTAACAAGTCCACGTACTCCTGAACTTCTTCTCAAGGAGATTTGTAAGATCAGGTCTGCATCAGGCGCAAGAAAGGTGGTATACACTAAGAGCATGTCTAACATACCCCTTATTTTTCTGCCACGTAAAACGCGAGTAGAGGGCCCTGTATTCTGTTTTACGGGGTGAGGATACGGGGTCTGCTAGCTCGGACGAGTTTCCAACCCCTCAAAACATGGTTTTAGACAACAATTTCTGATTAAACATGTGATGCATAATTCAAAACATGTGATGCATAATTCTGATCAAACATAGCACATCCAAAATATGTGATGCATAATTCATAGTTTTTACATCACAACGCGGTCAACCATCAATGCAATCAGCAAATCAACGAGTCCATCGCCAGCGCAGCCACCACTCGCCGGAGACTCACCTCGAGGAGTCGACGCACCAACAGCACTTGCAGCACGAACTTGACGCGCGAGCATCTTCCTCGCCATGATGTTCACCTTGGTCTCCTTCCACCACGCCAGTTGATCCTCGTCCATGTCCTCGGTGCGCATCATCATGCTCTCACTATCCTCGGCCAAGAGCTCCTTCATCGCCTTTGTCAGAGATATGTCCAAGTGGCAATAATAAAGTGTTTGGAGGTGGCGCGATTATCATGGAATCTTGCAAACAAACCATGTTGGCCGAGGTCAACTACTTGGAAGCAGAACTTACGCTTTAGACACAACCAACCGTTGGAATCAGAATCGCCATTGTGAGCTCTTGATGGATTTGCATGTGGTTGAAAAACCTGTTCCGGCAATCCTTTTGAATTGTGATAATCCAACTGTAATTGTCAAAGTGAACAATTCTAAGGATAACGCGAAGTCATCAAGACACTACGTTTGAAGTCTATAGGAAATTGCGAAACTCCGAAGTAATAACTGCGAAATATGTTCAAGCAGGAGCACAAAAAACCTGGCAGATCCCTTTACAAAGGGACTATCACGTAATGTGATAGAAAGTGCATTGAGGGAGATGGGTTTGAGACCCGTTGATGTTACACCATAGTGGTAACCCAGCCTTTGTGATCGGAGATCCCGTGAATTAGGATCTGGGAAGAACAAACTAGTGGTTTAATTGTGGGGAGTATTATGTAATCCTCTCTATGTGAAGATGCACAACTCTCAATTTTTGTAAGGCAGGTTGGCAACAAGTCTTAATGTGTTTATGTATGCTATTTTAGCAAAGATGCTGTCCTACAAAACATTCTTGAAATAACGCACCTACGAGTCCCAGTTGTTACCAGCGTCGCAATCCTATGAGATTTGGGTGATCTCCCAGTGTGCCCATGGAAGAGACCATGAAGTATGAGCATATGCTTCACCCGCGGGGGTAGGCTACTGGCAATCATGTACAAATTATGGCTTTGAGTGAAACCTGTTCACGCAAAACTTGCAATTCAAGGCTTAGTCCATTGTTCAAGTGTGGATAGATGTAACTTAAGGTTCTAGGCAGAAGTTCAACTTAACAGTCTCTGCTGAAACACACGTATATAAACAAGCAGCGAGTATTGGTAAATCTCTAAATGGACATTTGAGATCTGGTGGGGGATTGTTGAAATATTTGGGTACATATTTAGTGGCCCACATTAGATTTCAGATTTCTCTATAAGTCTCAAAGCCCACATTATGGCATCCCATGTGAGTTTGAGCCAAGTTGGTGGCAGCTCACTAGGGAGTGGCAAGAGATGGGAAGCTTAGTCCCACATGAAAAGTTGGGAGGAAGTTAGACCACTTTATAAGGTGGGTTGTTCCACCACTAGTAAGTGAGTGAGAATAGGAGTGGTACACGTGCGCTCCTCCTCCTCGCTCGCTCGACTCAACACGTCACGACGCGCGTTGCGTCATGGTGAGTGGATTGTGCCTCGAGCCGAGACTTTCCTTTCTTTGTGCTGAGCCGTGGAAACGAGACAAAGAGTCCCCTAGACGGACGCGGCCTGGCGGCTTAGTCGGTTTGGGTCGCTCTCCCGGATCGTCAGGCTATACTGTAGCCGGCTCCGAAGCGTGTGTCGCGGTACGCTGGCGTGGCCGATACGTCTCAGCACGTATCTATAATTTCTTATGTTCATGCTACTTTTATGATGATACTCACATGTTTTATACATTATATGTCATTATTATGCATTTTCAGGCACTAACCTATTGACGAGATGCCAGAAGAGCCGGTTGATGTTTTACAGCTGTTTTTGGTTTCGAAATCCTAGTAAGGAAATATTCTCGGAATTGGACGAAATCAACGCCCGGGGTCCTATTTTTGCCACGAAGCTTCCGGAAGATCCGGAGAGGAAACGAAGTGGGGCCACGAGGTGGCCGGACAACGAGCGGCGGCGGACGCACGCGCGCCCCGGCCTGTTGTGCGGAGCGCCCTCGTGACGCCCCCCGACCTGCCCTTCGCCTACTTAAGGTCTTCATCGCGAAACC
>NC_061508.1:201144605-201194818 GCF_022539505.1 Lolium rigidum
TGTCGTTGCCTAATCGACGGTACCTCGGAGGAGGGATCCTCACGAGGGGGAGAAGAAGTAGGGGCCATAGGGCGGAGTGCACACGGGACGGTGGTACGCGATTTACCCAGCTTCGGAACACCCGCACGATGACAGGGCCTACTGCTGCTTGTCCGGAATTATCCGGGCGCTTTCGCGTTGTTACAATGAGTTGTGGTTGTGCCTCTAGGGCTCCCGGGATCCGGCTTATAAAGGCGCACGGATCTAGGGTTTACATGGAGAGTCCTAGCCGGAATACAAGTTGCCTAACTACGGTACAATGTCTTGCCGTGTACGTCAAGGATCCGCCTCCCTCCAAGTATGTGCTGGATCCGGATACTTCATGGGCCGTCACGGATCCGGCCTCCTTCGTAGGTCGGTAAAGATCCGGCTTCCTGTTCCTGGGCTGGACTTCATCCTTCTGGATCTACAGCAACTGGGCCGCCCGATGGGTCGCATGCCTCACCACCATCTATGGGCCACCCGGGCTTGCCGGATCTAGGCCATGCCGTTGATATACCCATAAAGTATACCCACAACACCTAAGTTCATCGAAAACGGAATTCCTATGCATCTTCTATTGTGCTTTCGAGTGCGGACGTCTTTCTGGTTCTTGACATAGAGAGGTTTCCTCTCTAAATTCATGTAAAATATCATTTGATGATTCCTAATATTTACTGGGTTTTTGGGGTTCTATTTGTCATTATCTTTCCAACAAAATTGGTCTCTTCTTAATCGAAGTTCAGGAACATTGTGAGAGTTTAGTTCTTTTTAGAAAATTGCATTTTGAAGGAGCTTTGCTGATAAGGGGTTGCCCGATCTTCTCAGTAAGCGAGGTGGATGGTGATGAACACGCAATGAACACAACGGAGATACACGATGATGAAGTGGTTGATAACTTGTATGACGCTGTTATCACCAGATTTTAGACAAATCCAGAGGTGGGCCGGGCTTGGAAGATTACATATGGAAGATCTATGAAGCGGCCTGGCACGGAGAATTTGGGCTAGTTAGCCCGTGTATCTTAGTATAATAGATTGTGTATCGATTTAGAAGTTAGAGTTTATCTCGTGCACGGTTTAGTGCACGCCCACATTAGAAAGTCCGCTGGACTATAAATATGTACCTAGGGTTTATGGAATAAACAACAACTCACGTTCAACCCCAAAACAAACCAATCTCGGCGCATCGCCAACTCCTTCGTCTCGAGGGTTTCTATCGGAGTAGCGACATGCTCGCCTAGATCGCATCTTGCGATCTAGGCAGCACAAGCTCCACGTTGTTCATGCGTTGCTCGTCTTGAAGCGCTTTTGATGGCGAGCAACGTAGTTATCATTAGATGTGTTAGGGTTAGCATTGTTCTTCGTTTAAGCATGCTTACGTAGTGCAACCCTTGCATATCTAGCCGCCCTCACGCCTATCTCGGGCGTGGGGGCGACACCCGCTGATCATTATTTAGTAGATCTGATCCGTTACGATTGCTCCTTGTTCTACAAGGATTAGTTTAATATCTGCAATAGTTAGGCCTTACAAAGGGGGAGGATCCAGTGGCACGTAGGGTGGCGTTCGCAAGTCCTAAACGGGATGTTCCTAGGATCAACTTCATGTTGGTTTTTTGGCCTTGTTTAGGATCGGCTTACGAGCACCGTGCGTGGCCGCAAGGCCCAACCTGGAGTAGGATGATCCGATTATGCGGTGAAAACCCTAAATCGTCGTAGATCTCATTAGCTTCATCTTGATCAAGCGGGACCACCAAGTATTCGTGCACCCCGTACGGATCATGGGTGGATCGGCTCTATGAGCCGATTCACGAGAATAACTCTGAGAGCCGATCGAGGCTCGTATTTAACGTTTACATGTATGCCCTGCAGGAAACTAAGCGAGGCATCCTCATCACCTTCCTGACCAGGTATAGGTCAGGTGGCACGCCCTTGCACTTCGCATCGCCGCGTGTGACCAGAAGAGCATTGCGGGCCGTCGCTCGGAGGGGTCTCGGCCCAGCCGCAGCTCTAGGCTCTTCCCGGCTCTACAGTGTTGACAAGGCCGCTGCCCGCCGGTGGGTTTTGGCAGTCAACACATTCTGGCACGCCCGGTGGGACACATCGTCTACATCAACCACATCGCCATCTACATCTGAGATGGCGGACGGCACGCCAGTCACCTACGGGATCCGCTCGACGACCTCAAGAAGCAATACAACGAGATCAAGGCTACCCTCGAAGCCGACCTCATCGGCTCTTTCGCAGAACCCGTTCCGGTGGCATCGGATGGAAGGGGTTCTCACCGCAAGGTGCGCTCGATGGGATAGACCTCTCTACCCCGTCGAAGGAACGTACCGAGGGTCCGCGGCGAGAGATCAACTACCTGGTGGCTCACTCACTACACCGCCACTCTGAGAACTTGGTCAACGTGTTGGAGCGTGTCGCTCTGCGCGTGATCCGGGAGAGCATGAGCCACCAGTACTCGCCGTCGGGACCAGCTCGCGGTACTCATCAAGGAGAATTGCCATTCCAGTCCCGTCCACCGCTGCCATATGCGTTGGCAGCACTCGCTGAAGTGCCGACTACACCGGCATTCCTCGTCTACCAGGATTGGTGGCGACCCTAGTGACTACCAGTTCTTAATGGAGGCGCCTAAGGAGATCCCTCATGGATACGCGTGCATGTATATGCCGGATTGTGGTGACTGGGCACTCACAAACCAGGCCACAACATCGGGGACTCCGGCGAAGACAGGAGGAACGTCGGCGACAGAGCAGACGTGGCTAACTAAATACGCCACACCGACGAAACTCCCGAGCCCAGCTCCTGCAGACTGGCCCGGAGCTGGAAAAGCAAACATGGCAGGCCAAGTACGCCACCCCGGCGAATCTTCGGAGTGCAACTCCTACGGCCAACGACGACGGATCGGATCGGTACCATACCGAGAGACCAGTTCGGCATGATGCCGAAAAGAAGGGCAATCGGCTATTCCAAGCCGTACCTCGACGATTACGAGATGATCCCGCTCGCCACCTAAATATCGGCTCCCCGACTTCTCCAAATTCAGTGGATCAGATGGCTCCAGCTCCATCGAGCACGTCGCCCGATATTTGGCTCAACTGGGACCGGCTTCGGTGTCGGATCAGCTACGCGTGAGGCTCTTTTCACGGTCCCTCACGGGATCGGCTTTTGGATGGTACACCTCTTTGCCAAGCAAACTCCATCCGAGCTCTTGGAAGCAATTGGAAGAACGGTTCCATATGCAATACCATTCAGAAGCTTCCGAGTCCGGCATTGCCGATCTAGCACAACTACGTCGAAGCGCGGGGAAACGGTGACAGAATACATCCAGCCGCTTCAGAATCTTAGGAACCGATGTTATTCGGTTCGTATAATCGAAAAGGAAGCAATCGAATTGGCAGTAGCAGGCCTTGCAACACAGCTCAAGGACATGGCCTCCCAAGCAGATTATCCCTCGCCGGCGCACATGGTTCGAAACTATCAGCATA
Organism: Lolium rigidum; assembly: GCF_022539505.1. Classification (NCBI taxonomy): domain Eukaryota; kingdom Viridiplantae; phylum Streptophyta; class Magnoliopsida; order Poales; family Poaceae; genus Lolium; species Lolium rigidum. The sequence goes on from NC_061508.1 coordinate 201,148,114, forward strand.
TGAACAGCGCCACCCCGACCTGTACCAAGACAAGTTCAAGCGTGCGTAGTTATGGTCGATACGGAGGAAGATGAAGTGCTCGCGGGAGGCCAAGAGATAGCAGTGGCTGAGTGGACTCGTGGAGGAACCCCGTGGCCTCGCAAATGGGTAAAGCCACCGGGGCCGCCTGTGGGATTTGATTTTGACGTGACCAAGACCGAACAAATCTTCGACCTCTCGCTCGAGGAGAAACAGCTTGACGATTCCCGAAGGTCTCAAGTTCCCCACGGCGAAAGAGCTAAACGGAAAGCCGTACCGCAAATTCCACAACTCGCTTTCCCATGCCACCAACGACCGCCGGTGTGGCGTCGGCACATCCAAGCGGCGATAGAGAAGGGGCGGCTAATTTTCAACCAAGTACGCCATGAAGGTCGACACCCAACCCTTCCCCGCCGTTAACATGGTAGAAATCACCTACCCCGAAGGTTGCCGCCGGGTCCCTCGTTCAGCATCAACATGGTAGGACTTGGAAACCACTTCGGCAAAGATGGAGATGAGGGCAGCTGCTCTCATAGCAAGGATACAGAGGAGGCCGCTCCACGCGATCGGCTCCGTCATGATGGCAAGCGCTATGTCACCGAGGGAGAGGTGAAGAATATAAGATATCAGCGACCCCTCTCTGATCACCTCCTCAACAAATATGTGAGTCAGTATGACCAACGCCGACGGTCCAATTATGATGATAGAGGAGATCGTCTGGCTAGAGAGGCCAGAAGATATCGTCGGCAGAATCGCGATGAGGAGGAGCACGAGCGCTGTGCCACGGAAGCATCAAGGGAGCAAGATGACAACGCCAGACACTGGGACTGCCCTTTCTTCAGACACTGCTGGGATTCAGGAATGAGCCGATTGCCCACAATCGGCAATTGCCCAGAATGCACTCGAAAAGAAGGAGGCAGCCAATGTGTCCGTGTTCGAGCGCCTAGGGCCTCTCCCGCCACAAAGCAAACGCATGGAGTCACCTCGTTGGGAAGATCTCGGAAGATTCGTAAGACGAGGGAGAAGTGGAAGAAGATAGGTACCACCGGCCAAGGTGGTGCCTACGACGGACTCAGCCGTTCCCAAAAGCGCAGGGTTCAGCGATTGCGCGGCCTAGAGGAAGCCGAGAGGTTGTACCTGCATACGCTAAGGAAGGCACGGCCTGATCTGGCTGCAAAGGTTCAGCGAACCCTGGATGAAGAGGGTCGCCCACGGAAAATGGAGTGGCGCCCTAAACGAGAGGAAAGCCGATGATGAGACATCGGCCGGCACAAACATGGTACGCGTCTTGCCGACGGAGCGTAGCGCTCCACGACTCTACGGAGCACTCAAGGTGGACGACGACAAGCGCATCAAGTCAGAGGTTGGGTTGGTTTCATCCAGCCTGACCAAGTAGCAAGATCAAACCAATGAGCAAACCAGGAGAGGCTGATCCTTGTGATCGGCCCAAAAATTTACGAAGGGAACTTACAAAACCTTCAACGAGCAAGCAACGTGGAGGCCGATTCCAGCAATCGGCCAAAATTATCCTCACCCACCATTCTGCCTGGGTTCAACATGTTATCCAACAGAGCCGATACCATCAATTCTCTTGACAGAATCGGCTCGGGGGGCACCCAGGTAGATAAAATACGAGGATATGCAACGGAAGCACCATCATCTTCTGTTGATGGGTATTGGAATATGGGGGCCGATGCACAGGTCGGCCGTAAAAAACAAAAAGGGGTGAAAATTCGAAATTTTTCGAGCATAGCCGATGCAGCAGGCATCGACTTAAGGATATAACAGCCGATGCATGGCCATCGACTCAAGGGAGATTTCTTCAAGGACAATGTCAGGAGCAGCATGGGCGTGCGGATCAGGTCAAGGATGGATTGCATCAGGTCCATCAAAGGAAAGGAGCCTATCCGGCCGAGCAGAACCGAAGAAACTCGGGGGCAGCTCACCTTGAGGGCTCTTCGCTTTGGGAAGCCGATGTATGTTTAAATCGGCTAGCTCGGCATAAGGAGCTCCCTCGGACATGATCGAGCCTAGGTCCATACAGCCTCGTTTTGCCTCGGCTAAGACTCGGGGGGCAACAAGCCCGGAAGATGCCCCTGTTTTTAAGAGCCGATTAGAGTCACCCCGCGCTGCGGCCGCATCATGGTCGTCTCGTGGAGGAACTCGGGAAGGAAAAGCCGTCGTCTAGTACGGGGCTTGGACTGTCGCTGTTGCTCGCAAGAAAAGGAAAGAAGTCCGACGCGTTGCTATCGGTCTTAGCATGACAAACGGAGGGAATGAAATTGGAGCGATTAAAGGATGAATGGAAAGAACAATTTCATTAATTCCAAGGAGCGGCTTTACAAGAAAGAGCCGATGGCTCTCAAAAGAGGGATCTGGTGCCTAGTGCACTGCTACTACTAGTCCTATACTACTAGTCGTCGCTGTCCTCGTCATCGCCGCCGTCGACGTCGTCGGCGCTGCTCCCAGGGAGCTCCTCGTCGCTGCTGCCCCAGCCCTTGGCCGGAGCTTCTTCCTCTTCGTCGTCATCTTCGTCCTCGCTGTCCGCCCACATGCGGGGGCGCTTCTTCGGCGGGAGCTTGGCGGAGGGGGAGGCCTTGGCCTTCGCTGCTTCTCCTTCTTTCTCCTCCTTGTCGGAGGAGAAGGGATTCACTCGCGGGGTGGAAGCTGTCCTCGTTCTTCTTCTTCGGCGAAGATTGGGGGAAGAGTTTTGAGAAGGAAGAGGAAGAGGAAGACATCGCTACGGGAGGAGAGGGTTTTTTGGTGCCGATAGCTGGGATGGAATAGAGGATAAAGAGAGCTAACCGATCGGCACGGTTAAATAATGAGAAATCTCGGTGAAGGTTTAATGCCATTACAGCTTCCAAGGGATCGATGCTAAAGCTGTCGAATTTTTAGAGAAGCCGAGAAGACAGGGCATAATGATGACGGATGTCAGTAACGGCTCGCTTCTGCTTCCGCCACGACATGACCCTTCGAAGGGAAAGCATAATGATTTTGGAAATGTTATTTCCAAAACCAGGGGGGCATGTGTTATCACCAGATTTTAGACAAATCCAGAGGTGGGCCGGGCTTGGAAGATTACATATGGAAGATCTATGAAGCGGCCTGGCACGGAGAATTTGGGCTAGTTAGCCCGTGTATCTTAGTATAATAGATTGTGTATCGATTTAGAAGTTAGAGTTTATCTCGTGCACGGTTTAGTGCACGCCCACATTAGAAAGTCCGCTGGACTATAAATATGTACCTAGGGTTTATGGAATAAACAACAACTCACGTTCAACCCCAAAACAAACCAATCTCGGCGCATCGCCAACTCCTTCGTCTCGAGGGTTTCTATCGTAAGCGACATGCTGCCTAGATCGCATCTTGCGATCTAGGCAGCACAAGCTCCACGTTGTTCATGCGTTGCTCGTACTCGAAGCGCTTTTGATGGCGAGCAACGTAGTTATCATTAGATGTGTTAGGGTTAGCATTGTTCTTCGTTTAAGCATGCTTACGTAGTGCAACCCTTGCATATCTAACCGCCCTCACGCCTATCTCAGGCGTGGGGGCGGCACCCGCTTGATCATTATTTAGTAGATCTGATCCGTTACGATTGCTCCTTGTTCTACAAGGATTAGTTTAATATCTGCAATAGTTAGGCCTTACAAAGGGGGAGGATCCGAGTGGCACGTAGGGTGGCGTTCGCAAGTCCTAAACGGGATGTTCCTAGGATCAACTTCATGTTGGTTTTTTGGCCTTGTTTAGGATCGGCTTACGAGCACCGTGCGTGGCCGCAAGGCCCAACCTGGAGTAGGATGATCCGATTATGCGGTGAAAACCCTAAATCGTCGTAGATCTCATTAGCTTCATCTTGATCAAGCAGGACCACCAAGTATTCGTGCACCCCGTACGGATCATGGGTGGATCGGCTCTATGAGCCGATTCACAGGATAACCTGAGAGCCGATCGAGGCTCGTATTTAACGTTTACATGTATGCCCCGCGAGAAACTAAGCGAGGCATCCTCATCACCTTCCCGACTGGTATAGGTCAGGTGGCACGCCCTTGCACTTCGCATCGCCGCGTGTGACCAGAAGAGCATTGCGGGCCGTCGCTCGGAGGGGTCTCAGCCAGCCGCAGCTCTAGGCTCTTCCCGGCTCTACAGTGTTGACAAGGCCGCTGCCCGCCGGTGGGTTTTGGCAGTCAACAGACGCTGACGAGTCTCTCGACTGATCCATGTCGTCAATGCAACAGCTTTCAACCCTGCAAGATATTCGCAACTCCACACACTTGCGCACGTAGCCGCCGACCACGAATCAGTAAATTGCAATATCCCAATTCCCAGTGGAACGATAGATCACACAAACTTTTAGTAGCAAAACACCAGATCGATGCGAATTGGTGTATAGATATCAATAGAGTTGCAAAGCAATCAACTATGAACTAGGGTTTATCTTAAACGTGGTCTAAAGCTATTTTGGGGGCGTCCTAGGCACTTATATAGGAGTTCAGGACGACCAGGGGTCGAAAATAACTGATACAAACCGACCCAAAACGGGATTCGGTCGAGATTGATTCGGACTCGGCCGGCGTGGGGTCCGGCGGGACCGGGCCAGGGGCCGGGCAAGCCGGCAGGGACCGGGCCAAGCGCCGGGTGGCTACCGGGCGGGCGAGCCATCCTCCCTGGATCGGCCCGGTGCGCACCGGTCCAGGGTCCAGTCGAGACCGGCTCATCCGGCGCTGGGCGTGGCACCGAGCCGCCCAGACTTGGCGCTAGTCTTGACGGCTCCTTCTCCCTCCTTCGCGCATGCCTCCCGCTCCTCCCTCGCGTGTCCATGGGATGTCTTCACGTCCAGCACCATGTCCAGCTGCTCCTCTCCTCCTCGTGCGATGCTTGCTCCATCCTCGTACCTGATCATACACAAGTCAAAAGACTTAGGCAGTATAAAGTTCGCATCGATCAAAGTATCATTCAGGAGTGAATTCACATGTTGTTTAAGTAGCTTCGCATGAGCCCTTGTAATGGGTCCAATCCTGACTTCATTGGACTTGAGCTTCACAACAACATCATCTTCATCTTTCAATGACGGAGGTAGTAGTTTGGTAGGGATGTCCTCATCATTTGCGAAACCGGCCAGCAAACCGGCACCGCCGGATTTGCCGCCGAACCTAACCAGCGCCGCAAAAAATTATGGTATATGCCGAAAGGCTATACTAAGCTCTGTTACGGCGGCCGGCGGACTGGTTCCCGTTTTCCGCACTATAACTGGCGAGGAAACTGACACGCCGAACTTGGTCAGCCCAGCCTCGTGCGCTGGTGGCCATTCCTACTGGCATTCAGATTCACCGATTTCTGCGTCAGTTGGATCAAAGTGGCGCGTGGCTTGGTACCGCCAAACTTACCGCCCGATTTTGTTGCAGAATTCCCCTCAAACGTCTAGTTTTCTCCCTTGGACTATAAATAGCCTTGCTTCCTCCTTGATGAGGTAATGTCAACCATTCATATCCCTCTCTCTCTCTCATACTCCATTGTTGTACCTCAAAATCTTGCTTCCTCTTCCATCCGTCTTCTTGCATCTTGTTCACGGATTTGGAAGAGGAGGTCTGGATCTACAATCTCCACTAATCAATTCCTCCTCTAAGTGAGGGAAACTCTTGGGATCTATATCTTGGAGTCATTTGTTGATTTCCTCCTTTATTCTTTTTCTCAAATTACTCCCTAGCACTTGTTGCTTTGGTGGGATTCGAGTGTGAAGGACTTGAGCACCTTTGATGTTCTTGCTTTGCATCCTTTGCATAGTGTTTAGATCTCCATTACGATATGTTCGAGTGAAAGACCACAAGCTTGTTACTCTTGGAGGGTGTCCTCCTTATTGGCTTGGTTGTTGGTTGCTCCAGTGAGCTCTTCGTGGAAGACTGTGAAGATCTCTGGGCTTCTCCTTCGTGGAGCTTCTAAAGTGGTTGTTGAGCTTGCCATCTCGGGAGTGAAGAAAAAACTAGCCATAAGGGAAATGCCTTTGTCCTTCAAGGAATTGTCTTGGAGAAGAAGGTGAGCCTTTGTGGCGTTTGAGAGACCTTCGTGGTAGCCGACATCTGTCCAACGTGACGTGTCTCACTTCGTGTGAGAAAACACGGGAATACATCTTCATCTCCCCGTCCCTCGGTTATCTCTATACCCGAGTTTACATCTGTCCATCACGCTTGAAGTACTTATATCTTGCTTATCACTTGTACTATATATCTTTCCTAGCTTAATTTCTTGTTGGTGCACTTTTTGAGCCTAGATTATCTATGTATTGTGCTTGTTAAATAAAACAAGAAGTCTCTTTCGCTATGAGAACTTGTCATCAGAACGGCCATACAGAGAAGTGATTTTTATCTTTGTTGATCAAAAGTTTCCATTGCCAAAAGGCCAGGTTGATTTTCTACCTACGCCGTATGAACAAAGAGCAAATACAAGAACATAGATAACAAAGACTGCACTACGACACAGTTAAAGAAAACCGGCGCGACTGCACTACGCCATATTTCAAGGCACGTTGGCTTTTTGTCTTTAATGCAATCATCGAGCATTTGAATCTCCGTGAAATTGCTCTATCGGAGAGACAGCAAGATGAACCTACATATGAGAAGCTAGATAGAGTTCTAGCATCAATCTCTTGGGAACAAAAAATTCCACTAGTGACTGTACGAGCATTGACAAGAGCGGATTCAGATCATACCCCGATACTTATTGACTCAGGAGTAATAGCACATCTGGGTAATAAGCCAAAATTCTCTTTTGAGTTACATTGGTTGCGACAAGAGGTTTTTTTATATGATAGTAAAGGAGTGGAAATTACTTTTGGTGGAAACGAATCCCATGGAGGTTTGGTTGAATAAGTTAGGAATATTAGAAGATTTCTGAAAGGATGGGCAAAGAATCAAAGTGAAAAATATAAAAATAAAAAGATAAATTATCTATCATCGATCAATTGGATTTGAAAGCAGAAACAAATCTCTTGAATTTGCATGAAAGGAAAGAGCTTTAAAAAGTAAATACTAGCTTAAATAAATTAAGATGGGAAGAGGAGTCTAAATGGGCTCAACGACCGAAAGTTAAACATATTCAAGAGGGAGGGAACAATACGAGATACTTCCACTTGATAGCAAATGGTAAACATCGAAAAAATAAAATCTTCCAGTTAGAACAACAAGAAGGAACTATTATTGGGGAAGATAATTTGAAGGTCTCTATCACTGAATTCTATAAGAAATTGTTTGGGGCACCGACACCAAGTAATATTTCTTTAGTAGAGGAGGTGGTACATGATATCCCGCAAATTTCATCGGGTAAAAATGAGATTTTGACAACTCCTTTTTCGGAAGAGGGGGTCTATGAGGCAATCTCACAGAGGGAACTTAATAATGCTCCTGGACCAGGTGGCTTTCTAGTGGAGTTTTATCAAAAAAATTGGGAAGTAATAAAGGGCGACTTGATGGCGTTGTTCACCCAGTTTGGTAAAGGGATTCGCCTCTCTACAAACTAAATTTTGGCGTAATCACATTACTACCCAAGAAAGAGGATGTGGTCCAGATACAGCAATATAGACCTATTTATTTTTTAAATGTATGTTTTAAAATCTTTACTAAGGCTGGTACTAATCGAATAACGGGGATTGCCCCAAGAGTTATAAAACCAACACAATCAGCCTTTATGTCGGGTAGAAATATTTTAGAAGGGGTGGTCATTCTTCATGAAACAATTCCGAGCTCCATAGTAAGAAAATGAATGGGGTTTTGTTTAAAATTGATTTCGAAAAAGCTTATGATAAAATGAAATGGCCCTTTTTGCAACAGACATTGAGAATGACGAGCTTTGCTCCAGAATGTGGTAGATTAGTTCAGCAGTTTGTTTAAGGGGGAGTGTGGGTGTAAAGGTAAATGGTGACATTGGTCATTATTTTCATACAAAAAAAGGTTTGCGGCAAGGGGATCCTTTGTCTTCAATGCTTTTTAATATTGTAGTTAACATGCTTGTCATCTTTATTGAACGAGCAAAAGAGGATGGTCAAGTTGGAGGGCTTATCCCCCGTCTTGTTGAGGGTTGCATCTCTATACTACAGTATGTCGATGATACGATCCTTTTTTTAGAACATGACCTCCAAAAAGCGGTTAATGTGAAATTAATTCTATGTCTTTTTGAAGAGCTACCGGAACTTAAAATTAATTTCCACAAAAGTGAGATTTATTGTTTTGGAAAGGCCAAGGACGAGGAGGACCAGTACATGCAGATCTTTGGATGTGACGCTGGATCACTCCCCTTTAGATACTTGGGTATTTCTATCCATTACAGAAAACTCAGGAATTCTGATTGGTATCCGGTGGATACCCGATTTGAGAGTAAATTGGGATGCTGGAAAGGAAAATTAATATCCTATGGTGATAGGCTAGTCCTTATCAATTCAGTTTTAACTAGTTTACCTATGTTTATGTTGTCCTTCCTACAGATACTTGTTGGGGTAAGGAAACGTTTGAACTTCTATAGATCTAGGTTCTTTTGGCAGTCTGGTGAACATAAAAGAAAATATAGGCTCACAAAATGGAATATCGTATGTCGACCCAAAGATCAAGGGGGCTTAGGTATTGAGGTTCTCGAAATCAAAAACATATGTTTATTGAGTAAATGGCTCTTTAAGCTTCTTAATGAAGACGGGATGTGGCAAGAACTACTACATACTAAATACTTAAGACAGAAGACCTTATATGAGGTGCAGGCTAAGCCTACCGATTCTCCTTTCTGAAAGGGATTGATGGGGTTAAGGAAGAGTTTTTTCTAGAGGTTTTTTCAAAGTGGGTAATGGGATGAGTACCCGTTTCTGGGAAGATACATGGTTAGGAAAAGCGTCGTTAGCTCAGCAATATCAGTCTCTGTATAATATTGTGCATCACAAAAACGTAGTAGCTCATGTGTTAGCTCAAACCCCTCTGAATATTAGTTTTCGACGGGTGTTGAGTGGTAAAAAATGGACTTCATGGTTACAATTATGTCGAAAACTAATGATGGTAAACTTGAATGAAGAGAATGATCGTTTTTTCTAGGGTCTGACATCTAATGGTTTGTTTACGGTGAAGTCTATGCATGAGGATCTTACGAGTGACAATACCGCTTTTTTGAGAAAGTATCTCTGGAAGGTTAAAATTCCCCTTAAGATAAAGATATTTATGTGGTTTCTAAGTAACAAATTTCTGTTAACTAAAGATAATTTAGCCAAACGACACTGGAATGGGTGTACGAAATGTGTTTTTTGTGGAGACCAGGAAACTATTCAACACCTTTTTATTGAGTGTCCTTTAGCTAAATTTCTTGGCGTACAGTTAATTTCACATATGATCTTCTACCTCTAACTAATATTACTAATATGTTTGGTAATTGGTTGAATGGAGTAGATAGACAATCTAATGCTTTTATCCAGATTGGGGTTTCTACTTTATGTTGGTCTATATGGAGGGTCAGAAATATTATTATCTTTAACAAAAAATAATCTTTTCATTTCTTGCAGGTTATCCATATGGTGTCACATTAGGTTCAGCTTTGGGTCGTCCTTTCGCCGGAGGGACAGTGGGATGCCATGGTTTCTGGATGCACACGGCTCCAGATGGTCGCTCAGGATATCTTGTGCCTGGCTGGCTGGCGACATGCTAGGAGACTACGTTAATGTGTAGTCATAGTATATTGTGCTTTTTTGCTGGTTGATTTTTGTATCAATTCTTAGTGATGCTTGAGTTATAAAATACTACTGAATTCGTACCATTTTAATAACGGGCTTTCTATTTTCGTGCTCTCGATTCCTTAGTTGTACTCAGTTTTCCCCAGCTCCTTAGTTTTTTCTCAGTTTTCCCCAACCCCACGTGTGGGGCCTCGTCGTGTGGGGCCGCATCGCGTGGGGCTGGTAGAAAGGGACCGCGTGGGATAGGACGAGACCGCGTTTGGTTGTAAGTGAGCAGGAGCTGGGTTCTGTCTCTCTCGGCCCAAATTGGCATATCCCTTTTTAAGAGCACATTTTTCCCCTCTTTCTTTGTAACTCTTTTCACCAAATTAGTATCAAATCTAGAGAAGCTTCTATTTCTGTCTTTTTCTTCAATGATTGTTGCCTTTTGGCCCTCGTTTTTGCCCAATATGGTAACAAATCTAGAAGCTATGATAAATTCACATCAACATAATAAATCACGAAAACTAAGTATAATACATAAACTGCATATAGCAGCCAAAAGCAGCCAATAACGATGTTAATGTTCACGACAAACTAAGCTGAAAATAATACAAGACGCAGTGTATGGCCAACATGAAGACTAGGCCCAGGATGAATGAATCAGTTCTTCATTCAGCATATATTTCTTCGTCGCTCCATTCCTGTATCTGAAGGAAATATTCATTGAACTCCTTCCGTCTGCAGTGTGCAGCCAATACATCATCCAAACGGTGTGGCCTTTGTTCATCTCTCAGACCGTAGTTTCCTAATCTATCCACACGTCGTGGCCAATCATCCCAGGCCTTTATATCATCAAAGTACTCTCTGATATAACCCAAATCCGTGTAGTAGATGCAGCCAGGTCGAAGTGTCGGGTGCACTCTCGTGTCGACGAAGATACACCGGATATGATGGACGAAGAAGGCACAACTGCCAATGTTACTGACGGCATGGAGAGAGCGGCTCACAATGTCCACACGGTACACCAATGGTGCTTGACCTTCCTCCAAATGCATGTTGTCCAACAACACAAGCAGCAGATCACCATTCGAGTTCACAAGGTAGAACTTGTCATTTCCAAGTTCTGGAAATGAAAATAGTGTATCCATGTTGACAGTGCTCGCGCGTTGCTCCAACTGGACACTGTTGGTGCACACTAATTTTCCGAACTCAAAATTGTCCACAGCTATTGCATACAATTCACCATTGAATGGGGTAATGCAACGCAGAGTATGGTGCTCGATCGAAAATCTTACTTCTCCCCAATCTTCATCTATATCCTTAGTTGGAGTGCTATCATCGACCCAAGCAATTTCCTCCAGGTAATGTGTGGAAACGAAGATCATAGTCGGAGACTTCATTACAGTAACTGAGTACAGAAAAAATAGATGGCATATGCGCCTCAAACATAGTGTTCAATGTCTTTATGAGTGGGTTCAGAAGCCGTATCTTGTGCGGCTGGTTCTTCTGGCCAAGCACGATTACGCCACGGCAAAAGCCGACGAAGTAGTATCTAAAAGATATTGATGAAGATAACATTCAGCACTAAGATGTTTACGATTGAAAATAAAAATAGATTAACTCTATAGATCTGGAGGAATTTGAACCTTGCATGAACTTCCGTTAGATCGATGGTGATGTAGCGGGTTTGCGGAGGTGGAGGAAGGTGAACTCAGCAGCGCGTGGAAGGGCGTGTTCTACCATGATCCATTCGTGCAGGTGCACGTCGGGCTCAGGTAAACCTGAGCGCCAATTTGCACAAACTTACCTCAAAACAGAGTAGGTGTCCACGTACTCCTATTTCGCCAGTAAGCAGTCGCCGGTCTTGTGAAGTGGTCCGTCAGCCGAGAGAGAGGCCCAGTTCACGGAGGCGTCGCGCTTGGATGCGCCGCCCTCGGAGGCGACGCGCTCGGCGGAGATGGCCTCGGATGCGACGGGCTCGGCGGCGACGGGCTCGGATGCGACGGGCTCGGAGGCGATGGGCTCGGAGGCGACGGGCTCGGGGGCGACAGTCGCCGGCGCATTCTTCTTCTCCATCGTCGGAAGGGTAGCGCGCGTAGGGCGGTTGGGGTTTTTTCGATTTGGAGAAGTTGATCGAACGTGAGAGGCATGGTTGCGTGCGTCAGGGAGAGAGGGGTTCTGTACAGGCAAGGTGACGGTTGGTCTCGGCAGTTCCAAAAAACTACACGTTTGGTCTCAACACGCGCACCGTCTAACCACTGCACACCGCGACACGCGTCCATGGTTACGTGTACTCAGTTCTACCCTCGAGTCTTACACTGGAAAAATATATGTACTCATTTTTTTCCTCGAGTACTAATACTAGCTAGTGCAATATACTCAGTTTTACCCTCAAGTGGCTGGTCAACAGATAGTCAACAAATAGGATTAAGTTATCTAATTGAGTCATTTAATGCGCAAAAAATTCCAAAAAAAGATAAAACCATAGTGACACTTACTCATGGAGTCTTCTTACGCGACCTGACACGTTAGGAACCATAACAATCATAGATAAATCAAGTTTTACCACAAATTACCACTTCTCAAATCACCTAGTAGCTATGAAGGTGCATGGCTTTCCACAATAAGCCATTCCCAAAACAGTCTTCCCCAAAACATACTTTGTCTGAATGAGGCCACAATTTTCACACTCATGTATATTTATATTGCAAATAGTTTGAGGTAGGCCAAGTTAGGTTTCATTGTACAAAACACGCATTTTCCATTTTTTTAAATCTCATATTTGAATCCCTTAGTCTGTTTACTACTCACGTGCACTTGGTTTCTTGATACTACTCAGTTTTGCCCTCTCCCTTCACAAATTCTCACAGACGTCCAACCTTGCCCTAATTGGTCTAGCCCTTGTCACGCGGATCGTGCCCGCCGACCGTTGATCGTATGATCTAACGGGCAGGATAACCCCTCTCTCTCTCTCTAATCGGGGCCCACCACCCTCTCTTTCTTTGTCGGCATTTGGGCATTATAAACTCTTTTAGGCATTACTTTTCACGCAAAAAATGATAAACCATCATCAATTTCTTGTAGCCATTACTTTCGACGCTAAAAATGATAAACCATCACCGATTTGTTGTAGCCATTACTTTTCACGCAAAAATTGATAAACTTTTCACGCAAAACTATGATCATTAATTTGGTCAAACCAATATAATTTATATGCCTAAAAAATTATACCATTGGATTCATATGCAAAAGAAGTTTCCAACGATATAATGTTTGTGATATATATTTCATATTTTGTTGACCAAATTAATGGTCAAAAGTTCTTCTCAAATCACGAAATGTGCTTATAAACCGGTATGGAGGGAGTAGCCATTACTTTTCACGCAAAAAATGATAAACCATCACCGATTTATTGTAGCCATTACTTTTCACGCAAAAAATGATAAATCATTACCAATTTGTTGTAGGCATTACTTTTCACGCAAAAAATGATAAACCATCACCGATTTCTTGTAGCCATTACTTTTCACGCAAAACATGATAAATCATCACTGATTTCTTGTGGCCATTACTTTTCACGCTAAAAATGATAAATCATCACCGATTTCTTGTAGCCATTACTTTTCACGCTAAAAATGATAAACCATCATCGATTTCCTGTAGCCATTACTTTTCACGCTAAAAATGATAAACCATCACCAATTTCTTGTAGCCATTACTTTTCACGCTAAAAATGATAAATGAAACTATCTATCTATCTACTGTATTTGAAGTTTGGGAGGGTTCACCATCTACTTATGTTAACTTTCGAGGTTTTGACCTGAAAATCAACTAGGTATTATAAAGGGAAATAAAAGTTCAAAAAATTGTAAAAACGAAACAATCTACCTATCTTCGTATAGAATATCATCTGTATGAAATTTGAGGTCATTTAGAGAAGGTCGAAAAAACCTAACTTGTTACAAAAGCTGGTTTCAATGAGACCAAACGGGCATGCGCTTAAGCAAAGTGATTTCTTCGAACATCTCCAAATGACCCCAAATTTTCTATACATGATGTCATACGTGTAACAACAAGGAATATATAAAAATTATCAAAAACTTTTGCCGTATAGCTCTATCAAAAAAAATCTCACTATGGTTCCAGTAAAATTTTTAGTTACAAACTTCCGTATTTTACCTAACCTTCAACAGGAAACTTGTTTCAAATTCATTTTGGCGTACAAGAAACAAATCTCACTTTGATTCGAGCACCACAGCCTCCAAACGATACCGATGCTGATATCGGCATGGTCAGAACGGCTATGCTCGCCGCCACTGCTAGGTCACCGTCGGGATGCACCCTCAATCACGTCCCCTCATTCGATTACTGACACACCAGAGATACCGCCGAGGCCACTGCTAAACGTACATGTTGATGCCAATGTGGCACGGCCACGCCGCCCCGCTATGCTGGACGCCACAGACCACCGCGAGGTCTTTCCCTTCGCCACCACACTCCCCTAGCACCCATCTATACACACCAGAATGGAGAGACACTAGTTATCTCTACATTGCTCGCGTTCGTGTCCATAATTGCAAATTCAATATCACTCCGATCCATATTACTTGATGCAAAAATGAATGCATCTATAGTTAAAATATGTCTAGATACATCTCCGTTAGTATTAAGTAATACGAAGCGGAGGGAGTAGAAAGATAATTCGGCAATCTTACAATAATATCTAGCAGAACTTGGCCTCAGAACGGCCAATTACAGACTAATTTTTTTCTCTAAACATTTTCTACTGCCAACGCAACATACAGAGTTGATGCGACAAAGCTTGCATAACAGAATGGACGAAGCACTATACTTTTCAAGACTACACCAGTTGGTCATTGCACCATACATCAATAACCCACAACAGGAAAACCAAAAGGAAGTTTACATACCAGAGGCAACGGACATCGGGTCGACAGATGGCTCCCGCTCCTGCGCTAGCGCCCTCCTCCCACCTCTAGCCCCGCCGCCACCGTGCCCTCGCCGGTAAGCCTCCCACCCTCTCCTCCCCGGCCCCACCTCCCAAGCCCGAGCTCCTTCCCCGGCGCCATGTCGTCCGGCGACAGCTGCGGTGGACGGGACCACCGCCGCCAGGAGCGCTGGATCTCCGACGGCGACTTCTCCATTTCCAGCTCGCGCAGCTACACCGATGTCACCCGCACGCCACCCCGCGCCACCACGCCGCCGCCACCCCCTCCGCCGGAAGCCTCCCCGGCCGCCCCTCGCGCGCCGGCCTCCACCCGCATCGGCCCCCGCTCCGAGGTGCACCGCGTCCGCCATGACGCCACGCCTCGCAGACCCGACGCCAACGGGTGGTAGCAACCGCGACGCCGGCACCACCAGCGGCGCCGCCCCCATCTGGCTGGAGGCCACGCACTGGCGCCGCCGCAGCCCTTATCCGGAGATGGAGGGTAGCCTCTGCTTCAGGTGCCTTGAGCCCGGACATGCTGTCTATGGCTGCACCAACGAGGTGCGATGTGTCGCTGCCTCCTCTTCGGCCACGGCAGCAGGGACTACACGCCTGAGCAACGCGCCTACGACCGCACCCCTGCCCGCCTGCCGCCAAGGTAAGAAGGCCCTCCCCAACGCCACCGCACCACGCCGGCCGTGCTGCCGCCACCTCTGCTCCCGCCCCAGCAGCAGGCTCAGCATGCTCCCCCGACGTCGACCGCGCTCGTCACCACAACCACGCCGCCTCCGCCTCCTCCTCCTCCGCAGCAACCCATGACGCTAGTGCGCACCGTTCATCCCCTGGGTCCAGTGCGCACCCCGGCCACGATGACGATGGCACGTATTGTCGATTCCACAGGACCGGTGCATGTTATCATCTCGCGCAGCGTTGAGATGGAGGAGGCGGAAGCCGTCCTGCGGCACGCAATGGTCGCCTCCATCACCGGAACGAGGCCGGCTGTCTTTGCTGACCAAGTGGCAAGGGTGCGCACGGCCAGCTTCAACCTCCAAGCCGGCGACTTTACCGTTCGCCTGCACCACCCCGAGGAGTTCCTCATCATCTTCGCCACCCAGGAGATCAAGGACAGGCTTTCCAGCGACCACTTCATCGGCGACGCAAGCTTCTCGCTCACCATCCGTCCATGGTGCAAGTTGGCACACGCCGGCAGCGGCAGGCTCGAGCACCGCGTCGAGCTTGAGCTCCGTGGCATCCCCGCACAAGCTTGGAACGTGTCCACTGCGGAATCGCTGCTTGGAGACAGCTGCTGGGTGGAGCGAATTCACCCCGGTACGCGCTCCAGGGCCGACATGGACGTTTTCCGGCTCACCGCCCGCACCCACGACCCCGCCACCATCCTCCGGCAAGCCATCCTCGAAGTCGTTGAAATCATCCCTGCGCGCACCCCGACAGAGCCGCCAACCATCAGGACGCTCACGTACCCCATATCAATCAAGCTCGTGCCGGACGACATTGATGTCCCACAGCCTGACGCCGCTGATGATCCGCCAGGCGACAATGGTGACGCCGACAATGACATTGATAGCACTGGGCGGGCCGCGCGACGAGGTCCTCGCCGTTGCTGCCGCAAACGCCACCGCCCCGACACCGATGTTGCGCCGCCTGCCGGACGTGCGGACAGCATGGCCATGGACGTGCCTGCCTGGGCCATGGATGGAGTCCAGACGCGTGACGACGGCATTCGGATGGATAGCTGCTGGGCAGACGCACGCCGGCCAATCCTGCCGCCGCGCCGGAGCCGACGCCGCGCCGCCACCTTCGCTGACGCGCGCACCATAGATGCATGGACCGGTGAGGAAAGGCGACGCCAGCCACGTCAGCCTCATCGCCAAGCGCAAAGCGGAAGGCTGGAATGGCGCAGAAAAGACCAGCAGCGAGGGGCCCGCCAAGACCTGCGGCGGCGTCGCGGGCACGGTCACCACGACCGCAGCGGATCCGAGGCTGGTGGAAGCCGCTGGAGACCAGCTGGCACGAGCTCATTGGCAAATTCCCCACCCACACAGCCCCACCTACCGCACGATGGAGAGACGGTGGACCTGCGCACGACTAGGTCGCCGACCATATTGAATCCTACACCGCCAGCTGCGCCACACGACAACCAGGAGGGGGCCACTCCTAATGAGACCAACGGCTGTTCGCATCGGGACCCCTCCTTCTCCCTTGACAGTGTGGTACCTGATTCGCTATGACGAGCCTGCTCCCAATGCTGATTTTTTTGTCGGGGAAAAGTGAAGCTCCTACCCGCCAAGAACACTGCCAATGATATGGTGTCCACTTCTAGCCGAGGAAAATCCAAGGCGGGACACGGTGGCGAGACCGTGCGCCAGGACATGACCTACGTGGAAGCTACCCAAGCCAGGCCGTCCTCTCCAGCTCGGGAACCGGAAGCCCAACTAGCCCGCCAGCCACAAACCAACAGCCCCAGAGGCCCACGACTTTGACTCCGGCAACTGATGACCGCGCAGCGCTGCGATCTGCGCCAAACCGTTTTGCATCGCTGCTGACCACGTTGCGTCGTTCTAGAGGCAATGCCGCGGCGCCGCCACAGCAGTGGACCCTGGGAGACTTCCTCAAAGCTGCCACCAAGCACCTTGATGCAGCCCTACCGACCCGTGGAAGGAAAACACGCCGGCAACCCCTGAACTTCACCCCTCGTCGAGGACGCTCGGTTACCACCACATGCAATGGTGCACCGCCCACGGCTGAGCGCAGAGCCCAGACCCAGGTCCTCTGAACCTTGGGCATTATTGGAGTGGATCAGGTCATTTCCACCGCCGAGATGGCCGCATACGATCATGTGTTCGCTGCGCCAATCCCTCTTGTCGTCCTGACAGCGATTGCGACACTGGTTGATCAGCAGATCCCAGCCACCACTGCTCCATCGCCAATGGCAGCAGCCGTCGATGTCGCATGCGAGTGACCAGTGCTGCCCTGTAACTCACCGTCGACCACCTCTTGATGGATCACGGCTTACGTATCGCTATCTGCTCAACGCGCGTGCTAGACGCCTGGCCATTAGATCGATGATTGACACTGCAAATGCATCCATTGTATTCTTACAAGAAACAAAGATGAACATGATCTACTCGTCCATTGTCTTGGAAACTCTTGGCCCGAATTCGATGACTACACGTACTTTCCAGCGCAAGGTACTTGAGGAGGTATTCTCCTTGCATGGAAGAGCATGGACGTGTCTATCACGGACCCAATGTTCACCATGAATGCCATCACCGCCAAGGTCACCGTTGGCACCAACACTCCCTGGTGGATTTCGGTGGTTTACGGCCGCAAGAGGAGGACGACAAGATCAACTTCCTACAGGAGCTACGTGACACTAGGGCTGATTGTTAAGGGTCGTGGATGCTCTGTGGAGATTTCAATCTCATCTATCGCGCGGAAGATAAAAACAATGGCCACTTAAACCGGAGAATGATGGGCAAATTCTGACGCCTCCTCAATGACCTGCTGCTTAAGGAGGTGTGCACGAACGGGCGTTGTTATACATGGTCGAATGAGCAGTCCCCTCCAACGCTCGTTCACCTTGATCGTGTGCTTTGCACCGCTGACTGGGAGGAAATGCAGAGGGAATGCCACCTCAGATGCCTCGCATCCGTAGTTTCTGATCATAGTCCCTTGTTGCTGGATTGCTCCCATATGCCCGCTGCCCACAGGCGATTCCACTTTGAGGATTTCTGGTTGCGCCTCGATGGCTTCCATGGAGTTGTGACCGAGGCGTGGAACTCGGTTTGGGACGTGGACCCTTTCCAGCGGTTGCGGCTACGCCTACAGGCCACTGCATGCAAGCTCACGAGCTGGAGCTCGCGCTCTATTGGCAACGTTAGGGATAAGATGGCTATCTCGCGCGAGCTCATGTTGCGCTTTGACAAAGCCCAGGAGGGCAGAGTGCTCACTGCGTAGGAGGAGCAGTTTCGCAAACAGCTCAAGGTTGCCTACCTAGGCCTTGCTTCCCTGGACCGAACGATTGCCCGACAACGTGCTCGCATAGCCTATCTCAAGAAAGGAGATGCGAACACCTCCTTCTACCACCGCCAGTGCGCATATAGAAGGCAGAAGAACAGGATCTTCAGCATCACCACGGACAATCAGGTGCTTACCTCCCACGATGACATGGTAGAGGTAGTTTTTGCACACTTCGACACACTCCTCGGCACGGCAGTTGACCGGGAGCACACGCTCGACCTATCAAACCTGATTGAGCCTCGGGACCTAAGCCACTTTGATGAGCCTTTTGGAGCCGAAGAGATTTGGGGCGCGGTGAAGAGACTGCCGGCACGCAAGGCACCGGGGCCGGACGGATTCATGCGCAGAATTTCTGCGGGCTTGTTGGCCCACGGTCAAGCAAGACTTCGTTGACGTTTTTCAGAAGCTATTTGAGATGTGTGGCCGCGGCTTCAGGAAGATGAATCAAGCCCTCCTCACTTTGCTGCCCAAACGTGCTGACGCAAGCCATGTGTCCGACTATCGCCCGATCAGTACGATTCACCTCGTCGCCAAGATCTTCGCCAAAGTTCTATCCCTAAGGCTTGCTCCCAAACTCGACAGCCTCGTCAGCAACAACCAAAACGCTTTCATTGCGGGGAGAAGCCTCCACGACAACTTTGTCCTAGTGAGGCAATCTGCGAGACTGCTGCATCAGTTGGGCGCGCCAAGAATTCTGCTCAAACTAGACATGGCAAAGGCATTTGACTCCTTCTGATGGCCCTTCTTATTCGAGGCCATGAAGCAATATGGGTTTGGGGACAGGTTCCTAGAGTGGTTGTCCATCCTCCTATCATCTGCGAGCACGCGCGTCCTCCTGAATGGGGAGCCAGGGCCACCAATATGGCACCAACGAGGGCTGCGCCAGGGAGACCCTCTATCGCCCCAACTGTTCGTCCTCGCCATTGACGTCTTGAGCAGGCTTTTCAAGCGCGTAGTAGAGCTGGGAATCTTGCAGAGATTGCACCCCAGGAAGTTGATACCGCCCATCTCCCTGTATGTCGATGACGTTGTGCTCTTTTGCCACCCATCTGTTGGAGACACCACGACTGTCAAGGAGATCCTTAACCTGTTCGGTCGCTCATCTGGCCTCCGCGTCAACTTCACCAAGAGCTCGGCCACGCCGCTGCGCTGCACCCCGGAGGATACCGCGCTGACCGCTGAGCGCCTCGGCTGCCCACTGGCAACCCTTCCTATCACCTACCTTGGCATCCCGCTGACAATCCAACGATCGACCGCTGCTCAGCTCCAACCAATCGTCGACAGCATTGCCGGCCTCTTGCCAACATGGAAGGCTGGGATCATGAACAAGGCAAGGCGCCTAGTCATGGACAAGTCTGTGCTCTGCGCCATCCCTATCCACCAGCTGCTGGTCTACGCACCACCGAAGTAATCACTGAAAATGATCGAGAAGGTCAAGTGTGGCTTCCTATGGGTTGGACGTGTCGCCGCCAATGGCGGTCACTGTTATGTCAATTGGAGCCGTGTGTGCCGGCCCCTATCCTTTGGTGGCCTCGGCGTCCAGGACATTGGGTGTGCCAGTCTTGCCCTAAGACTCAGATGGCTATGGCTGTCCAGCACAGACAACGGTAGAGCTTGGAGTGGATGTTCTCTGAGGAGCGAGCACTCTTCTTTGTGTCGACGACCATGTGCATTGGCAATGGGCAGAAGGCCCTGTTTTGGGAAGACCGGTGGGTCAACGGTAGGGCCATCAAGGAGATCGCACCCCTGCTATACAATTGCATCCCCAAGGGACGATGCAAAGCTAGGACTGTGGCTGATGGGCTCCAAGGGAACAGCTGGGCAAGGGACATCCAAGGCTTTCTTGGAATTCATGAGATTGGACAGTACCTTCAGCTATGGCACTTGATCCATGCTACCCCTCTTAACGACTCACCGGACAGGCTGCTATGGAAGTGGACAACTACGGGCACCTACACCGCTAGCTCATGCTATCTAGCTACCTTCCATGAATCAACAGCTTGTTACTCCTGAAGGCTCATCCGAAGAACATGGACGCCACCGAAAGTGAAATTCTTCCATTGGCTTGCTAACCAAGACAGCTGGCCCGCTGAGCGCCTCGCCAGACACGGACTCCCGCACCATCCCAGATGCTTGCTATGCGACCAGGCGCCTGAGTCTATGAGACACCTGATGCTCGAGTGCCCCTTCACCCGGCAGGCTTGGCATGAGATCCTCGCATGGCTAAGGATGACTGCGGTTTCCCCTGACCATGAGCCATCCATCATGGACCGGTGGCGTCGCGCAAAAGTGGACACTCCCAAGCCGATGCACAAAGGCCTTGCCTCTGCCACCATCCTCATCCCCTGGATGGTATGGAAGCACCGAAACTCCTACGTTTTTAAGGGTGCCCGGCCATCAATCCCACTTTTACTCTCCATGATCAAAGAAGAGATTAGCTCATGGGCAAAAGCTGGTGCTAAAGGACTACGTGTGGTACTGCCATCCACCTGGGATGTGCACTGATGTATAGCTTGTATCTTGTAACCCACCTCTTAGGAGGATGTAAATTTTTTCTATCTTTTCAATGAAATGAAGCGCAAAGGTCCTATGCGCTTTCTCGAAAGAAAAAAAAACAAAAGTAGTGCTAAGGATTAATCATTATAAAGCTTAACAAAATATAGCGAGGTCTATAGACATAATTTGGCAAGCTTACCATATCTGTCAGAACGTGTCCTCAGAACAGCAAACTGCAAACTGGTTTCTTCTCTTACCAACACACTGAATTGATGCGACAATGATTTCATAACAGAATGGACGAAGCAGAGTGCACTGGGTTGCACAGAACATCAGCAACGGACTGACAGGAAAACAAAAGTACTGTAATGGCTTAATCATAGAAATCTTAATAAAATATAGCGAGGTCTATAGAAAGATAATTTGGCAAGCTTAAAGTAGCTATCAAAATATGTCCTCAGAACAGCCAATCACAAACTGCTTTTTTAATTTCTTACCAGACATTTTCTACTGCCAAAGCACCGTACTGAATTGATGCGACAAAGCTTTGCCTAACAAAAAAGACGAAACACTGATATAGTTTAAGACTCAACCAGTTGTTCCCTGCAGTAAACATCAACAACCCATGACACAGGGAAACCTAAAGTACTGCAACGGATTAACCAAATGAAGCTCAACAGCATACAGCGACACAGGATTCAGTGGTTTAATCTTCAGAATCAGTATCCGGCTTAGAGGCTTCCAGAAGAAGGTCGGAAATGGTCATTCTACCAGTCCGGAGATCCTCAAGAATTTCATCTTCACATTCTAATACCTGCGACACTTGGCCAGCCTGACTGTTTAAAGTGTAGAGGGAGAGCAGCAGAACCATGGTGAAAGGATGCGCATTCAAAGGATTACACACAAAGGCGGGCAGGTCGACGGAAGTTTCCGCTTCACTTGCGCCGACACTCTGACCTTGTTGCCCGTCCTTCAGGTGATACATGTCAATGGACGACGAGGCCAGGCGACCGGTGAAGTATATGCAATTGGCTTCAACCGACGGGAACTTATCGGCGTCGAGGGAGAGGCACCTACCAACACCGCCGATAAAGATGGCACGGCTGCCAATGCTCTGCACTCGTTCAAGCCTAGTGTCTCCGCCCGTAATTTCCATCTTGAAAACCTCCACGCGATCCTCAAGCTTGAAGACCACCAGCGTTTCTCCGGCGGATTCCACCAGGAAACAAAGCTTCCAAGAAGCGAGGTTCTCCTCATCAGGCCCTTGGAGAACGACTGGCGTCATCAGATCAGCAAGCTTGGTGGCCACCGCAGCTGGAAGCGGTGGCAGCAGCCCCTGGTGGCCGTCGATGGCGACACAACCTTGGACAGCCTTCCTGACCAAAGGGTAGGCGTACTTCTTCTTGTACCTCACGAAGCTTTCGCTCTCAGGGTTAGCCCTGTACAGCTTCTGAGAATCGTTGCAGTAGATGACGAGGTACGGTGGAGAGGAACCGGAGACGGCCGCCGCGACTACACGTGGACGCATGCGCGCCGCGAACCGAACCATATAGCCCGTAAATGGGTTGAGGACGGACGCGACATAAGGGGGGTCGCGGGCTGTCAGAACGAGGAGGCCGTCGGCGGTGACAGACACGACGTAGTACTTGCGGAGCAGCGGCATGTTCCTGCCGTGGAAGCGGCCGGAGGCGGTGTTCACCAGGAGGCGGGCGTCCTCCCCATGGGACGGGTAGTCGAGCATGATCCAATTGTGCGGGCGAAAGCGGTGCTGTAGGGTGTTCCTGGGATCGGCCGTGGCGGAGCGCCAGTTGCGGCAGACCGCGCGGAAGGCCATGTAGCAGTCCAGGTCGGCGGTGTCCAGCAAGCGCCCGGCGATGCGGTCGACGAGATCGAACGGGAGCAAGGACCAGCATACAATCGCCATGACTGGTCGAATAGGTGGGTTCAGAGCTTGTGAGATTTGTGGAGGGGGTTTTGCTCTCTTCGTTTTGGCAGGGGATGAGACAACGCGAGCAATGCAGTGGTTAAATATTGAACTTGGAGACGGTGAAGAGGAGCGGCGAACGGCCGCGGCGCATGGTGGCGATGTGGCGGCGAACGGTGCTGGACTGGCGACTCCGGTTACCTAGGGTAGGGGCCAGGGCGAGTTAAATAGGTCGGGGTGGGAGATTAAGCGTCCTGCTAGTATGGGCTGTTGGGCTAAGATGGGCAGGAGAGAACCTATTGTCACATTTTTTGGGCCCAACGGAAAGTGGTGAAGGGGTTAAGGGCCTTTTGGATCATATATGGATTCTGTACTGCATGGAATCCATCGTGGTTTTAGTTCAATGAAACAAACCCTCAAAAGAAATTAAATTTAAACTAAACCCACGATAATTATTATGGATCAAAAGGAGTACAATTTTGGTAGATTTTATATAGATTTGTTGATCACAAAAACCTATGACCACCTATAAGTCAGGCTGGTGTAACCCCGCCATAGTCCAGGTCAAAAAAATATATATATACTTCTCACATTAGTTCTGTGACTATGAAACAGCACAAAACCCTATGACCAGCTAGAGGCAGTGGTTTGCCGCTGTCGGTGGATGTCAGCAGACCAATCCAAGGATCATGTTGCGACCTCAGCAGATGGTGGAGCTAGATCAGTACATGGTGTGCAAATATGCACCCATTATTTTTTTGGCAGCATGTTCCGCATGGGAATGTCGTAACATATCAAGACACTGGTGGTCTGGTCACTGACTGGATCCAACTGATTTAGTACAACATTTACAATAATTTGGCTAAATGCAACTTAGTTGGTGGATAGTCCAAAGATAATGGAACTTCCCTTCTCTAGAACAAAAAAAAAAGTTGCATCACTTCGTTACAATTGGTTCAGACACTACCGCAATATATACATAGGCAGATGAGAATTCAAAAGCCAAAAGATCATACCATCATTCTTTTAAGATAAACCATCTAATCTCATCCATGTAGCCTCACAAGTCTCTTATCCCTACTCATTCTGCAGCTTCATAGTCAGCGTTGCGGCAGTAAACAAAGCTTCTTTCTCAAACTGCGAAATCTCAATGTCCCTGCAGAGACGATATACAAAAATTAGTAAATACAATAGGAACTTCGCGTAAATTTTTCATACTGATATCACCGGCTCCCATGCATGCAGAGATGGTACCACCAGACATCAATCAGTCTGCTGGATCTTGACCGTGTTCGAGACATGGCTGTCACTACGATATTAAAACAACAAAATATACTCACATGTTACATTCTCTCAGATTCTGGAAAGCGGACACAAACTTGCAAGATATCTCGAGGAGAGTCGCACCGATCATCTTTGTTGCATCATCAGCTTTGCTAGAATCAACTTGAATAGACAAGCAGGCCTGAAGAAAATATGGATATTGACTAAATTACAACCCAAAAGGTAGATTGCTATAACCAGAAAATACCAAAGAACATCAGGGGCAGGAACATTGAACACGGAGATCTAAAATGCTTCTTGTTCAAGTTTCTTAATAACGATACTATCATGCTCTTCAGTTAAGCAAAAAAAGGAACATGCTCTAGATATTTTCAAGCTGAAACAGCAACGCATATCTGGCTGGATTTGAACAATTAGTGGATGGATTGATGAATGAATGAAACGATGCAATTACCCTGGCTCAAAAATAAAGTTGAACATGTATCATTGTGCAACTACTTGTGCTTATCAACACCCTAACCCCTCCACGCCACAAAAAAACTATATTCTAGACTTAAACACACAGGTGCTTAC
Source organism: Lolium rigidum (assembly GCF_022539505.1). Lineage (NCBI taxonomy): Eukaryota > Viridiplantae > Streptophyta > Magnoliopsida > Poales > Poaceae > Lolium > Lolium rigidum. The sequence continues at coordinate 201,173,074 of NC_061508.1, forward strand.
TGCCTGTCTAGTGTCCAAAAAATTGACCAAGAAATTATATTCTCAGGTAAAAAGTAAGATAGTTAGTCACCTCTGTCCATATCTAGAAAGAAAAGGTGTTAGGGAATAGAACAACAAAAAATCCATCGTCGTGATAACATATTAATAAGTAACCTAGCAAAGAACCCAAAGCACACTTTATTTTGTAGAAAATCAGGAGCAGCATTTAATTCACTAGCCTGATATGCATGTGCTAGGAGAAGCTGGGCAACTTCTGGAAACATCTTCTTGGCCATAGCTTTTGCGCTTGCGGCCGTTGAAAACAAACTCAGAACATTTTCCACTGTCAAATCTTGTTGGGTATCATCTGACCTCCGAGTACGGACTGCAGGCTATAAACAAAAAAAAGGCAGCAATACCATTCATGATTTTGCTTTGGTCACAAAAGTAACATATGTAAAACCTTTCATGTGTACGATATAATGAGGAGAATCAACAAATTAGCATTCCAATATTAAAGTTTAAAGATTATTTCTAGTACAGATGTCATTCTAACTCCAATACTCCATGCACACATAAGAAGAGCCCCTATCAGTTCATACTTGATATCGATCTCAAATGTTAACCTTACCAAATGACATCCTTTTTAATTGACACTAAACTTATTTGCACTTGTAACTTCTATCAACGTGTCTAAAACTATCATTATTATAGGTCAACTAACTCCTGAGTTTCCTATTTAGAGGACTGATGGTAGAGACTAGGGTTCTACCGGGTCTAGGGCGCCCCCCTGCAGCGCGTGGGCGCCGGCCATGGCGGCGGCGGTGGCGGTGGTGGTGTTGGTGGCGGTGGCGGACGTGGCGGCGATGGGGTCGATGGGGGGGGCTGTTGGAGCCCATGAGACCTAGGCAATCTGATACCGAAGTGGTAGAGACTAGGGTTCTACCGGGTCTAGGGCGGAGATTGTAAGGGTGGAAGTGAGGGCGGAGAGGTTGGAGAGCTCGGCGCCGGCGGCTGGGCGCCGGCGCGGAGGAAGGAGGCGGCGGCTAGGGTTGGTGCGGCGGGGGCACAGGGTCTCCCGTCTCCCTTCAGGAGACGAGACAGTAATGATACTGAATATTGTCTGATTAATCTCGAAGGGATACAAGTGTTTATATAGGAGGACGGCCTCCTCTAAACCCTAATTTACTTGGGCTAAGCCCCTAATTTACTTGGGCTAAGCCCATAACTAGCCACTAGTGGGCTTCCTGCGTGTATAGGTCAAACCGACCATAACAACTGATAATTCAATCATGGTAGACTTTCAAATAACATCGCAGAGAGCAACCTAGCGAACTAGGCAATGGAGGTCATTGAAAAGGTTGTAATGGGATATTCCGCGGGCATGCTATTTACCACAAAGTAAGTTAGTTTGAAGTCAAGTGTGTTTGCGACAGTATTTCTCTAAATACAGATCTTACAAGTGTTGCGGACTACTCTGCAAATCTTAGCCTAATTACCTAGCTGTGAGAAACAAAAATGCTGGTTCAGCGTTGCAATTAATTTTGGTTGTGACCAGAATCAAGGTAACTCCTGTAGAATTTTTTAAAATGATATTTTATTTACCTGAGAACTCAATTTGAAATTACAGGTAAGAGGCCTATGTAATGAATAGAATAAACCAGTCTCTAATCCAGATAATGCTGATCAAGAGATGATTTGGGTGGAACGTTCTATATTGGAGAGACTATCTAAGAGACAGGTAAAACTGTATCGGCTGGAGAGCGACACTTGGTACCAACATAAGAGAGCGGCATAAGTACCATGCACGGGATGTCCCATGCCCGTACCTGCCTTTGGTTGCTTCATCTTTGCTTTGAGATTCACACATGAAAAGAATCTTTGCATGTACCCTACCCTACACTTGTACTCTCTCTGTTACTTTTTAGTACATGGATTTAATTTCTAGTGTTGAACTTACAAGACAGATATCTATTGAAATATAACAGATTAACATTCCGTTTTAATCAGTGTATTTCTTTCAATTATGTCTTTTAAAGAAACCTAAAAAGGGTACGTTATGATAAAATTCAAAATTTGAATTTTGAAACATATTTAAACATGATGATACACAATAAAACTCAATGAAACTAGATACAAAAAATTGTGTCTCAAATTAGACTCTAAGATAATTGCCAAATATTTTCTAACTTTGATGAACCTAGTTTGAACTTTGAAACATAGTGAAACAAAATGTTTCAAAGAAAAATTTCAGCAAGTTTCACGAAGTAACAACATGTTTCATTAAGTTTCAAAAGTAGGATTTCAAAAACTGTCAAGAATATTCAATATTGGTGTCATTCTATGCCCCCTTCACTAGTAACTCAAATATTTAAAAGGTTCAAAAATTAAGTTTGCGATTCAAAATCTGTGGAGATTTTAAGTTTTACCAATAGATGTAGTAGTATGGGTGAGAGGGAACATAAAACTGTAGAAAAAAGAAGCAAAAAGAGGAGAGAGAAGGTGGCCCCGTGCACAGGAGAGAAGCACTTCTCACCAACATTTGCTTGATAGTTGATACAACAATTTTCATGGGCATGTATACTAAACAACAATCATTGTCTCGTAAAGGGGTATTTCTGAAGTTGCACAAGGTTTTTGCAGTAATTCAGGTGATTATAGAAATAAATTTAACATACCTTGCCATAGTATCTTAAAAAGTACTGCAAAATAATCTCCAGTTTCCACTTCCATTCCGTGAAAGCCTGACACATTTAATAAATAAATCATTAATTCACTAGCTATTATTGGCAAACAGTTCAGTTGCGAAGCAATGTTTGAAGTAGTTAGCTATCGCATGCATGGAGCTCCGCTAACGCAGCTATGGCAGCAATTGCGCCAAGTAGCAGTGCTGTTTCACTAAACTTGTAGCTAGATACAGCACAGCTATTCCATATAAATGACAATGGGCCAAAACAACAAGGCACACCTACTGAGCAATGGAGACTGGCAGGCGCCGAGGCCCTTCGAGCAACTCCAACATATCCCTTATATCACCCTGGCCCTTAACATAAACGCTTTTTTAGGGTTTTGGCGCAATTGGATCCCTTCTATTAGCTAAAACTTAAAAGTTTAAAAAGTGCCCCATAAATCGACACCCGAAAACCTCAGATTACCAGTTTCTGGGGCTAATTTTAATGAGCCCCATAAACCAGATTTTTTGTGGGAGGGAAATTTCAGCTCCCGCCAGCGCCCTTCCGCTGCTGGACTCACCGGACCTACACCGAGTTCGCCCAAACCTTTTCTGCAGCCCTTATACGCATTTTAAGGAGCGGCGTTTTAAGGGATACCAGAGTTGCTCTTAGGAGACTGCCACAGCATTCAAGCCCCCCAGACCTTCTGGTCATAGCATATAACTTAGCTTAGGTTACATTCCTCTCTTATTTTTCCATTTTGTAGATAGTTCAGGATTCTGTTTTGCTTAAGTTTTGCTTTTGTTAGGATAGACTTTTTCGAGTTTAGTTTGGTTTTGGCTTTTCAAAATTTTACGCCTTTTCTGTGTTCTTCCTCTAATATAAAAAACACCAAAGAACGCCCTTTTACCTGCAGAAAGACGTGAAGACCAGAAACACTAACATAAGTAGCTGCTTAATCATCAACTTGGAGAACCAGGCAATACATTAACACCTCTAACCTATGCATCTTCTCTTTCCAGTTGTCAGCATCTCACATTGATTTGTGTTCAGTTCTTGACTTGTTAGTTCTTCACATTTATTTATTTCTTGCTTATAGGCATGTCGGGCAGATGAGCACTACCTAATAGTGGTAGTATCCCTCAACAACTAAACCATCAAACCCAACTTGGACTCATTGCAATGTTCAGATTTGTCCAATGTGACTTATTTTGTGTACATATTGATATATATTACGATTTTCCTATTTTCTAATGTTTAAACGTGAGGCGGAACAGCTCCAGCAGTAACTACTGATCGCTGATGTAACTATTTAGGGCCTACCCATGAAGCCAGGAATCACACAAAACGAGAACTTGTTGCGAAGGAACAAAACAGGTTCAAGAACATGGAAAGTACAGTTATGTATGCACTGTACATTTTTGTAGAAGTTTGGAGTGCATGCAAAGCAATCAAATCAAAATAGTCTGTATCAGGAATCACAATGGCAATGGCATCCAGCAAGGATGATTGCCTTATTTTAATCTCCTTTGGCTGACTTAACAGGGAGATTCTATTTTTCTCAAGGACATTAACAGGCATAATTTTTGATTTTTGTTATTGTTTCGAAAGGAAGGAGCCAACAGATTACATTTCCAGTCGAGTCATCTATTCAATTTAGTGTGTGGTCTTTATTTTCTACAATTAGTTGGCATGAAGCACGCAACATGCAATAAAATGTAAACTTAAGCTTTAGACTCTTCTATGAACTTTGAGAGGGTTTACAAGCTTTAGAGCACCACCGATTTAGTTCCTCGTGTAAAGTCAGCACTATAAGGTACAATAAAAAATGAGTAAGATGCCAAAAGGGTGCAATGGTTTGCAGTTACCAAAAGAAATGGGGATAAGTTGATTGTGTTGTAAGGTAGCTCATCTAAAATAACTTCCAAGATAGGATTCCTACAAAGAGAGAAATGGAATGTCAGACACTAACAGAGGTCACATCTTTAAGGAAATGATAATCAGAACTGACCTGGAACCATCAGCTCTTGAAGTCATGCTTAATTTGTCTGCTTCTTTTCTAATCAAGTCAAGGTTTATAACCTGCAAAAAAAAAAATTTGTTAGAACCTATTCTTTATGCAAGGAATCTGTATGATAAAATTACTCTATGATATAACGCACCATAATGAAAAGTTTTTTGACAGACAAAAGTGCTTCTCTTTCGAATTCAAGCAATGAAAAGGTTAAGGAAGAATCTGAATCGGATGCTGATTCAAAAGATATCTTAGCTTCAACTTCTCTTTGATGTTGGTTCAGAAGGGATATGCAGTTCTTGACAAACGATTTGAATACCAGGTTTCGTGATCTCTGTTAACAACACAAAATTACTTTCACGTAACTGCAACCATGTCCCAGTAAAACCTTTTCTTCAACAAAATATGGCGAGAAAATAAAATACTATGCAAAGAGTTAGACCAGATAACTAAGATATTATCGGTACGTGATGGATGTGGGTCGTACCAGAAGCCCACTTAAAAGAGATTCCCTGATAACCACCCAGTCTAATGACTCTGTAACAAAATCAGAAGAATAATAAGAATATCTTATCTTCTACAAAGGCATACTAAATTAGTTAAGTTCAGGAGTACATTACCTTTATATGCAATATTACGAGGTACAAAATCAGCCTCCAGTGTGCTAACGAGATACTGGAACAGCACCATGTTCTCTATACGCTAAAATCCAAAACAGAACAAACTTCAAACCTCAATGACAGACGAAAAAAAACTATAAATACATATATTTTCTTTCTACAGTACTCTGCCAGGGGATGTGATAATAGAGCACAAGAACCCTGTGTGTAATTCTTCCAAGGTATAACTACAAAATCGTGATCATATGAATATACATTCAAATATAAACTGAATGGTAACATTTTGGTGGCACCAAAAATAAATACACTTCGCTTGTTGCTAATAGTTACAAAATTTGGATCTTGAAATGCTTGGACATTTTATGGAAGATCAACAGAGGGGGTATAAACAATGGCACAACATACTGCATTACATGTCATGTACATAACAATATAAAATATAGTTGCCTTGATTTAGGGGTAAATCGAATTACTTCGTCATCACACAAGGTTACCTCCTTCAGGCATATTACATGTTTCCTAATGTAGCAGATTCAGTGGTAGACCTTTTATTATTAACTGTCACTCATTTCCATTATCCTGTAGACAGATATTTCCAGTCAAATTACTCCCATCATTTGAAGATCATGGACCAATAAAATATCTAGAGCAGAGCAGATGATCAACCACCAACTTTATGTGCACGGCTGGACATTTTGCACACTCCTTTATGTCCACAATACCCTTTCTTGAATTGACTAATTACTTCAATAAATAAACCAAACAAGGTGATATTAACAATCAGAGAGATAATGGACCACATTCAAGATACTTAAGTGAAGAACAAGACATTAATGGCCAAGCATATGGTACATATATTCTTGAAGCAAGTCAATTTTTCAACGCTGAAATCGAGAATCGTCTGAGTAGCTATCTCGAACTACTCAAACCGTCCACTTTACAACCTCGGGCAGTTTCACATGTGGTTTCGGTTCAAATGAAGTTAGCCACATCACTACCACGCCATAAAACAAAATAGCAAACAGAGAGAACAGAGTTTGGACGCTGGACAGGATGAGTAGTGGGGACTCAGTGTGGTTTTAATCCATGTGAACTCATCTGTTTGATGGCATGGTAGTTATGTGGCATACATGTGGCATCCACATCTGTCGAGAACACCTGGGGTGCAAAATGGACGGTGGCCATAGAAGTGGACTTATATAGGAGTTGAGAGTTGAAAAGTGGAGCTCTTACTGTTCTCAGAAGTTAGAAACCATCAGTAATTACCTTAAGTCGATTATTAGTACTTGTATCATTAGCTGCTTCAACCATGTCCTCGATCAGTAACCCAAATCTCTTCAGAAGGGTAAAATTGAATTAGATATTTCACGACACAGAAAACTCAGGAAAGACAAATAATATGATAATATTGCCAATTAGTTTTTAACATCCAAAAGATACTCCCTCGAGTCCTTTAAAAGCTATCATTATGGATATTGACACGGCCTTCAAAATACAGCTTTGATCATTAATTTATATTATAAATTATTTTATAATACAAATGGTATACTGTGAGAAGGTACTGTTTGAGACATTCTCATGTATGCTTTTCAAGTGTTCAATCTAAATATGTGTAATGATATTAGTGGTAAAAATTTTAAAGATTGACTCTATCCTTGGTTTTTTTTATAGGACCAGAGGGAGTAGTAATCCAAAATAAATCAGACTAAATGGCAAGTTGGCAACTCTACTTCCTAATTCCTACTTAGCATTTATATTTTCCTGCTGATTAAACAATCAGCTTGATCTTCTTCCCGCTGATTAAATAATCATCTTGATCTTTTTCTTTTTCCTGCTGACTTCATGTTTTAGGGCAGGGGTGGGTTATCCTGTAAGCCTTTACACTTGTTCTCTTACTTCTTTATTTCTAGCCACTTGATTACTTGAGTTTCATGTGCTGGTAAATATTACATATACGAATAACAGCATAAGTAGATAATATGTAACACCTTAACGCTAGCTTACCAAAGGATCAAAGAGGTGGCCTGTGCGCCTGGTGTTTCCCCCAATCTCGCCGCGAGCAACATTAATGTCAGGGAGAAACGGTGACCATGACTGGAGAATGGGAAAGTATTCATGCATGTCATATCTTAAAATACAATAGAAGTATAAAACTGATAACGGTACATAAATTGCTGAAAAAGCATCTGCTCAAAATATTACCATCTTCTTACCTCTTCAACAATAACTAAAGCTTGGTGAGGACCAGAATTTGTCAAATAAGTTCTTGGATAGTGCTGAAAGTTATCATCAAAAGCACATGACATGAGATGAATCATTAAATGACAGTATACTTAATAGCATATAGGTTTTAAAAAATGATGTAGCTTAGTGGTGTGTCAGTGTAGGAATGCTTGAGTTATTAAGTGAATAATTGTCATTGTACTGGAAAAAAAATGCTTCAGCTGTTAACTGAATATTAGTTATGGTACTGCACAAAGAAAAGGTAAAATTGTGTAGCCATGGTATCGATGGGAATCATCAATATAGTAGCCAGCATTTATCTCTGCACTGGGAGTGGAGGGACAAGGGACACTCAACTTGAACAAAAGTGGCAGGAAGTGAGAGAAACGGGTACAGAAATTTCACCTTGTCCAGCTCTATTAAGAGATGAAAACTTGCGATGGTGACCTCCAAAGAGCTGCTGCTTTGAAGAATCTGAAAGACAGCATTGTGCATTCTCCTTCCAGATTTACATAAGTAGATGCCCATGTCATGTTCAGAATGAACAAAGTTAATTAATTTATAAACTCGGAATATACTTGTCAGATAGATACTGGACACAATATTCAGTCAGTGGCCAGGCAGGGATGGGGTCCATACCAAGAGGGGGGCGAGGGGCTGTCGCCGGCCAGGCAGGCGGAGCGCACGGCCTCGAAGAAGGCGGTTCCTACGTAGATGGAGGCAACACGTTAGCGCCGGCATCGGCGGACGGGAACGAGACCTAGAAAGTATTGGGGGGCGGGGGGAGAAGAAGGAGGGAGACGTGGTGCGTACGGTCGTCGTGGAGGTCGCGGGAATCCTTGATGCCGAAGGTGTCGAGGATGGCCATCGCGTTCTCCTCGACGCCACCATCAGCGGTGGCGGCGGCGGTGGGCGATTTGCGTGAGGGCGCCATTTTCTTTGGAAGGTTTGGGCGGGGCGGGGGTTTCTCTCGGCCGGGAGTACCTCACAGCGTGTTTCGCCAAGTTAAAGGATGGGGAATGGGAAATTTGGGTGGGAGTTGGCTCAAGAGGTTAGCAGAGCCCGTAAACAAACCGACTCCCTCGAGGCCTCGAGTTCAGTTCACCGAATTCATATTTACAGGTCGAAAAAATGTTATCATAAAGTAAAATCCGTAAAACACGAACTAAAAGAGTGCATAAAATATCGCAGGAAAATTGATCGATGATTATATATAGATGGATTTGATGCTCCATTAAGCATCATAAATTACATAATTCGATAATAAAACCTAAATAACTTACTACACCGACGGGCGCTAACTAATTTTAACCAAAATGCGGCCTAATGGCCTATGTGTGCGGCAGTGCCGGTAGTGGCGGAGCGTCGAGGCGGACGACGGCGTCAAGCTCGACTGCGGACGCGCTCCTCATGGCGCGCCGCCTCGTACTCGCGCACTTGACGGACGGCGTCCGCTGATAACCCACAAGTATAGGGGATCGCAACAGTCTTCAAGGGAAGTAAAACCCAAATTTATTGATTCGACACAAGGGGAGGTAAAGAATACTTATAAGCCTTAACAACTGAGTTGTCAATTCAGCTGCACCTGGAAAAGCACTAGTAACAGGGGTGATGTGAAAGCAAGCAGTAATATGAGAGCAGTAGTAACAGTAACACAGCAGCAGTAATAGTAATATGAGAGCAATGGCACCAGAAAATAGTTGATACTACTTCCAATGTCATGTAGAAACGAGTATATGATGATGGAAGATGGACCGGGATTCCCAGCTATCTACACTAGTGGTAACTCTCCAATAACAAGTGTTGGGTGAACAAATTACAGTTGGGCAATTGATAGGATTGAAATAGCATTAAGACAGAACATCAAGATTATTAATCATGTAGGCATGTTTTCCATATATAGTCATACGTGCTCGCAATGAGAAACTTGTACAACATCTTTTGTCCTACCGACTGGTGGCAGCCGGGCCTCTAGGGAATCTACTGGAAATTAAGGTACTCCTTCTAATAGAGCACCGGAGCAAAGCATTAACACTCCGTGAAAACATGTGATCCTCATACCTAAGCCTTCCCCTCCAGTTATCCCAATTGTTGTCACCCTGGGGCCTCGGGTTCCGGACATAGACATGTGCAAACAACTTGTAGATACAATCTAAGCAATAAGTATAGAGCTTAAATCTAAGATCATGCCACTCGGGCCCTAGTGACAAGCATTAAACACAACAAGATTGCAAAGCAACAATAACTTCACAAACTTTATAGATAGACTAATCATAATGTAACAATCCATCGGATCCCAACAAACACAACACCGATTACATCGGATGAATCTCAATCATGTAAGGCAGCTCATGAGATCATTGTATTGAAGTACATGGGGGAGAGAATACCAACTAGCTACGGCCTAGAACCCGTAGTCCATGGGGGAACTACTCACGGAGCATGATGGAGGCGGTGGCGTCGATGGAGATGGCTTCCGGGGGCACTTCCCTGTCCCGGCAGGGTGCCGGAACAGAGATTATGTCCCCCGAATTGGAGTTTCGCGATGGTGGCGGCGCCCCTGGAGTCTTTCTGGAGTTTCGTCAATTGGTGTCGAAGATTTAGGTCAGGACGGCTTAAATAGGCGAAGAGGCGGAGTCGGAAGGGCCACGGGGCCTCCTCACACTAGCCCCCCCCCCATGGGCCGCACCGCCACCACGTGGGGGCGCCCAGGGCTCCCCTCTGGTCCCTCTCTGGCTCTCTAGAAGCTTCCGGAAAAAATAAGGTTCTGGGCGTTGATTTTCGTCCGATTCCGAGAATATTGCCCAAACAGCCTTTCTGGAACCAAAAATAGCAAAAAACAGGAACTGACACTTCGGCATCTTGTTAATGGGTTAGTTCCGGAAAATGCATAAAAACATTATAACGTGCGAGTAAAACATGTAAGTGTTGTCATAAAACAAGCATGAAACATCAGAAATTATAGGTACGTTGGAGACGTATCAGCATCCCCAAGCTTAGTTCCTGCTCGCCCTCGAGTAGGTAAACGATAAAAAGAATAATTTCTGTAGTGACATGCTACTTACATAATCTTGATCATACTATTATAAAGCATATGAGATGAATGCAGTGACTCAAGGCAATGATCTATAGTTGCTAACAAATAGATAACATATAGCAAAACTTTTCATGAATAGTACTTTCAAGACAAGCATCAAAAGTCTCGCATAAGAGTTAACTCATAAAGCAATAAATTCAAAGTAAAGGCATTGAAGCAACACAGAGGAAGATTTAAGTTTCAGCAGTTGTTTTCAACTTTCAACATACATATCTCATGGATAATTGTCAACACAAAGTAATATGATGAATGCAAATAAGCAAGTATGTAAGAATCAATGCACAGTTAACACAAGTGTTTGCTTCTAAGATGGAAGGAAGTAGGTAAACTGACTCAACACAAAGTAAAAGAAAGGCCCTTCGCAGAGGGAAGCCGGGATTAAATCATGTGCTAGAGCTTTTTAAGTTTTAAAATCATATAGAGAGCATAAAAGTAAAGTTTTGAGAGGTGTTTGTTGTTGTCAACGAATGGTAGTGGGCACTCTAACCCCCTCATCAAACGAGACTTTCAAAGAGCGGCTCCCATGAAGGACGTTATCTCTACCAAGCAAGGTAGATCATCCCTCTTCTCTTTTATTTACACATGTACTTTAGTTTTATTTATGGTTGACACTCCTCCCAACCTTTTGCTTACACAATCCATGGCTAACCGAATCCTCGGGTGCCTTCCAACATTCACATACCATGAAGGAGTGTCTGTTTGCAAAATTAAGTTGCTTACTGATGAATCAGGGCAAAACATGTGAAGAGGATTATTAATGAAAGTTAATTAATTGGGGCTGGGAACCCCGTTGCCAGCTCTTTTTGCAAAATTATTGGATAAGCGGATATGCCACTAGTCCATTGGTGAAAGCTGCCCAACAAGATTGAAAGATAAAACACCACATACTTCCTCATGAGCTATAAAACATTGACACAAATAAGGAGTAATAAAGTTTTGAATTGTTTAAAGGTAGCACATGAAGTATTTACTTGGAATGACAGAAAATACCACATAGTAGGTAGGTATGGTGGACACACGTGGCATAGGTTTTGGCTCAAGGTTTTGGATGCACGAGAAGCATTTCCTCTCAGTACAAGGCTTTGGCTAGCAAGGTTGTTTGAAGCAAACACATGTATGAACCAGTACAGCAAAACTTACATAAGAACATATTGCAAGCATTATAAGACTCTACACTGTCTTCCTTGTTACTCAAACACTTCTACTAGAAAATATCTAGACCTTAGAGAGACCAATCATGCAAACCAGTTTCAACAAGCTCTACGGTATTTCTCCACTAATAGGTTTAAACTACATGATGCAAGAGCTTAATCATGATCTACTTGAGAGCTCAAAACAATTGCCAAGTATCAAATTATCCAAGACAATATGAAGCATTTTCTGTTTCCAACCAAATAGCAATAAGTGCAATAGCTTCCAACTTTTGTCATTGAACATTAAAAGTAAAACGAAGAACACAAGTGTTCATATGAAAAAGCGGAGCGTGTCTCTCTCCCACACAGGGATTGCTAGGATCCGATCTTATTCAAACAAAAACAAAAAAAAAACACACAGACGCTCCAAGTAAAGCACATAAGATGTGACCGAATAAAAATATAGTTTCAATAGAAGAAACCTGATAAGTTGATGAAGAAGGGGATGCCTTGGGCATCCCCAAGCTTAGACGCTTGAGTCTTCTTGAAATATGCAGGGATGAACCACGGGGGCATCCCCAAGCTTAGACTTTTCACTCTTCTTGATCATATATCATCCTCCTCTCTTGACCCTTGAAAACTTCCTTCACACCAAACTTCTCATAAACTTCATTAGAGGGGTTAGTACTCAAAAACATTAATCCACCTTGGCCCCGTAGTGACACATTGCAAGTACTCAATAAAACATTAGCTACAACTCTCCACGTCTAGAAAGCCTCACTTAAAGTCCACAAGAGACAATGCAAAAAACAGAGACAGAATCTCGTCAAAACAGAACAGCCGATAAACACGAATTTTTAAGAGGTACTTCCGTTGCTCAAATCAGAAAACTCAAAACTAATGAAAGTTGCGTACATATCTGAGGATCACTCACGTAAATTGGCAGATTTTGCTGAGTTACCTAGAGAGAATCATACCCAAATTCGTGACAGCAAGAAATCTGTTTCTGCGCAGAAATCCAAATCTAGCATCAACCTTCTATTAGAGACTTCACTTGGCACAACATTGCAATAAAATAAAGATAAGGAGAGGTTGCTACAGTGAGTAACAACTTCCAAGACATAACAAAACAGTAGCAAAATAAAGACATGGGTTATCTCCCAAGAAGTGCTTTCTTTATAGCCATTAAGATGGGCTCAGCAATTTTAATGATGCACTCGTAAGAAATAAGAGTTGGAGCAAAGGAGAGCATCAAAAAGCAAGTTAAAAACACATTTAAGTATAACCCACTTCCTATGCATAGGAATCTTGTACACAAATAAATTCATGAAGAACAAAGTGACAAGCATAAGAAGATAAAACAAGAGTAACTTCAAAAGTTTCGGCATATAGAGAGGTGGTTTAGTACCATGCAAATTTCTACAACCATATTTTCCTCTCTCATAATAATTTTCAGTAGCATCATGAACAAACTCAACAATATAACTATCACATACAGCATGCTTTCCATGATCTACAAACACATAATTTTTATCAAGCTCAAAAATAACAGGATTAAAACTTTCAAACCCACTTTTATCAATATAACAAGATGATTGATCAATATCAAAAGATATGGGACTCATACATAAAGTCAAGCACTCTCCAATCCCATTTTCATTAGTAGTACAATTAATATTATCAAGTAACTGTTGCGGTCAGAAACCCACCGGCGAGCAGCGACGGGCAACACGGTAGAGCCGGGAGGCTCCCAGGACTGCGGCTGGCCCTGGTCCCTCCGAGCGACGGCCCGCAAAGACTCCGGCACGCACGTCCGATGCTGGTGCAAGGGCGTGCCACCTGACCTATACCTGGTCGGGAAGGTGTTGGATGTGCCTCGCTTAGTTTCCTGCATGGCATACACGTAAACATTAAATACGAGCCTCGATCGGCTCTCAGGTTGTCCTGTGAATCGGCTCAAAGAGCCGATCCACCCATGATCCGTACGAGGTGTACGAATATATGGTGGTCCTGCTTGATCAAAATAAAGCTAAAAGATCTACTACGATTTAGGGTTTTCACCACATAATCGGAACATCCTACTCGTGATTGAGCCTGGCGGCCACGCACGGTGATCGTAAGCCGACCCTAGACAAGGCCTAAAAACCAACACGAAGTTGATCCCCGGAACATCCTGTCTAGGGCTAGCGAACTACACCCTACGCGCCACTGGATCCTTCAACCCGTTTGTAAGGCCTAACTATGCAGATATTAAACTAATCCTTGAAGAACAAGGAGCAATCATAACGGATCGGATCTACTAAATAATGATCAAGCGGGGTGCCGCCCTTACACCTAAGATAGGTGTAAGGACGGCTAGACGTCTAAGGGTTGCACGGACGAAAGCATATGATACGATGAACAATGCTAACCCTAACACATCTATGATAACTACGTTGCTCGCCATCAACAAGGCTTCAGCACGAGCAACGCATGAACGACGAATAAACGTGTACTGCCTAGATCGCAAGATGCGATCTAGGCAGCATGATGCTTACCTGGAAGAAACCCTCGAGACAAGGGAGTTGGCGATGCGCCTAGATTGGTTTGTGGTGAACGTGATTGTTGTTTATTTCATAAACCCTAGATACATATTTATAGTCCGTAGACTTTCTAACGTGGGAATAATCCCAACCGGGCACGAGCCAAATTCTATCTAATCGACACGTATCCTACTATATTACAGATACACGGGCAAACTAGCCCAAACTTTGCATATAAGGCCGATTCATGTATTCCTTCCATGTATATCCTTCAAGCCCATCTCCAATCGCGGCCCACCTCTGATCCGGTCAAATTCTGGTGATAACAGTAACATAGAACCATCATCTAGAGATTTATCATAAACATTTGCTAAACAAAACTCTTTAGTACCATGCATTTCGACATCAGGCACAAACAAAACATTATCATAAGATTTATCAAAGTAGCATGGATTATCATAGACAACAATAGCATAATTATTCTCGCAAGTTTTACTCATAGGGAATATTTCAAGAGAATCCACAGGAACATAACATTCATCCGCCTTTGGTAAGCATGGAGGACAATCAAATAGTGTAAGAGATAAAGAGTTACTCTCATTAGAAGGTTGGCATGGGTAGCTAATCCATTCCTCCTCCTCTTGTTCATCGCTCTCCTCTTCTTTTTCATCCAATGAGCTTTCAGGTTCATCAATTTCTTCTTCCACTGGTTCCTGCAAATTGTGAGTGCATTCTTGTGCATTAATGAGTCTCTCTTTGTAATCAATGATATAAGGATTATCACTGTAGCTTTCTATGCAAAAATTAAGGATAGAAGAGACATAATCTTTAAGGTCCTTACAAACAACACAAGTTTCATAATTTTTAGCTATGAAGGATTCGATCTCAGAAGCTCCCATAAACAAAACAAATTGTTCTACTTCTTCGAACCCAAAATGAATATAGCTATTCCAATTATAGTTCTTAATTAAAACTTCCTCACTAAAGCCACATTGAAATTTAAGATGTTTAGTATCCCGTTTAGAGCAACAGTTTATATCATGGCGTTTAAGCAAGATTTTAGCAATTGTATTCAATTTTTCTATCACAGACACTCATAACTTTTCCCGTTCTTGATTCTCTATAATTATTATATAATTCAATAAGCTCCAAATAGGTTGTAGGTTCTCCCATAGCAACAGTTTTTAATTTTTCGGTTTTTCAATTTTTTATGGATTTTCGGGTATATAGGGAAAATAAGACAAAACAAAAAGAAACTAGACAAAAATAAACTAAGCAAAATAATATTAGACAGAAATAAACTAAGCACAAATAAACTAGACAAAAGTAGACTAAGCAAAACAAAATAAAATAAAACGAGTGAGAGGTAGAGTGTACTCCCCAGGTGAACTTATGAGTAGAGTTATGCCTCCCCAAGCAACGGCGCCGTGAAAATAGTCTTGATAACCCACAAGTATAGGGGATCGCAACGAGTCTTCGAGGGAAGTAAAACCCAAATTTATTGATTCGACACAAGGGGAGGTAAAGAATACTTATAAGCCTTAACAACCGAGTTGTCAATTCAGTCACATCTGGAAAAGCACTAGTAACGAGGGGTGATGTGAAAGTAGCGATAATATAAGAGCGATGAGTAACAAGTAATACGACAGCAGTAATAGTAATATGAGATCAATAGCACCGAGAAAATAGTTGATACTACTTCCGAGTGTCATGTAGAAACGAGTATATGATGATGGAAGATGGACCGGGTTCCCGACTATCTACACTAGTGGTAACTCTCCAATAACAAGTGTTGGGTGAACAAATTACGGTTGGGCAATTGATATGATTGAAATAGCATTAAGACGGAACATCAAGATTATTAATCATGTAGGCATGTTTTCCATATATAGTCATACGTGCTCGCAATGAGAAACTTGTACAACATCTTTTGTCCTACCGAGCCGGTGGCAGTCGGGCCTCTAGGGAATCTCTGGAAATTAAGGTACTCCTTTTAATAGAGCACCGGAGCAAAGCATTAACACTCTGTGAAAATATGTGATCCTCATACCTAAGCCTTCCCCTCCAGTTATCCCAGTTGTTGTCACTCTGGGGCCTCGGGTTCTGGACATAGACATGTGCAAACAACTTGTAGATACAATCTAAGCAATAAGTATAGAGCTTAAATCTAAGATCATGCCACTCGGGCCCTAGTGACAGGCATTAAACACAACAAGATTGCAGCAACAATAACTTCACAAACTTTATAGATAGACTAATCATAATGCAACAATCCATCGGATCCCAACAAACACAACACCGATTACATCGGATGAATCTCAATCATGTAAGGCAGCTCATGAGATCATTGTATTGAAGTACATGGGGGAGAGAATACCAACTAGCTACGGCTAGAACCCGTAGTCCATGGGGGAACTACTCACGGAGCATGATGGAGGCGGTGGCGTCGATGGAGATGGCTTCCGGGGGCACTTCCCCGTCCCGGCAGGGTGCCGGAACAGAGATTCTGTACCTCAAATTGGAGTTTCGCGATGGTGGCGGCGCCCCTGGAGTCTTTCTGGAGTTTCGTCAATTGTTGTCGAAGATTTAGGTCAGGACGGCTTAAATAGGCGAAGAGGCGGAGTCGGAAGGGCCACGGGGCCTCCTCACACTAGGGCGCGCGCCCCCCTGGGCCGCACCTCCACCACGTGTGGGGCCCCCAGGGCTCCCCTCTGGTCCCTCTCTGGCTCTCTGGAAGCTTCCGGGAAAAATAAGGTTCTGGGCGTTGATTTCGTCAGATTCCGAGAATATTGCCCGAACAGCCTTTCTGGAACCAAAAATAGCGAGAAAACGAGAACCGGCACTTCGGCATCTTGTTAATAGGTTAGTTCCGGAAAACGCATAAAAACATTATAAAGTGCGAGTAAAAGATGTAAGTATTGTCATAAAACAAGCATGGAACATCAGAAATTATAGGTACGTTGGAGACGTATCATCCGCCTCCTCCCGGCGGAAGCGAGCGCGGGCCTCCACCACGGAGATCGCCCCCACCTGCACGACCACGGCGTCCTCCTCGTCGGAGCTGTGGACGTAGTCGCCCGCGAGAATGTGGGCGAACGCGCGGGGACGAGCTCGTCGTCGTCGGAGCTGTCGGCGATGGGGGGCCGCGGTGCGTGACTCAAGCCGCCAGACGACGACCCCTTGCCGTCGCTGGCGTACCTCGCCAGCTTCCCTGGAGGCGTGAGCCCCCAATTCGTCCACCGGCGGGCGCTGCGCTTGCGCGCGCCCTCCAACCGGTTCCACTTCTGGCGTTCCGCGTCGGTGTGGAACACGGAAGGATGTGGCGACGAGTCACTGCCACCCAATCGCGCGTCGCGGCCTGTTGAGCCACCGCGGGAGGCCGTCGCGCCGCTAAGAAGGGTGGAGGGGTGGCTGCATGATACGTCTCAAACGTATCTATAATTTCTTATGTTCCATGCTACTTTTATGATGATACTCACATGTTTTATACACATTATATGTCATATTTATGCATTTTCCGGCACTAACCTATTGACGAGATGCCGAAGAGCCAGTTGTTGTTTTCTGCTGTTTTTGGTTTCAGAAATCCTAGTAAGGAAATATTCTCGGAATTGGACGAAATCAACGCCTAGGGTCCTATTTTTGCACGAAGCTTCCAGAAGTCCGAGGGAGAGATGAAGTGGGGCCACGAGGTGCCGCCACAACAGGGCGGCGCGGCCAACAGGGGGCCCGCGCGGCCCTGTTGTGTGGGGCCCCCGTGGCGCCTCCTGACCTGCCCTTCCGCCTACTTAAAGCCTTCGTCGCGAAACCCCTAGTACCGAGAGCCACGATACGGAAAACCTTCCAGAGACGCCGCCGCCGCCAATCCCATCTCGGGGGATTCAGGAGATCGCCTCCGGCACCCTGCCGGAGAGGGGAATTATCTCCCGGAGGTCTCTTCATCGCCATGATCGCCTCCGGATCGATGTGTGAGTAGTTCACCCTCGGACTATGGGTCCATAGCGAGTAGCTAGATGGTCGTCTTCTCCTCATTGTGCTATCATGTTAGATCTTGTGAGCTGCCTATCATGATCAAGATCATCTATCCGTAATCCTACATGTTGTGTTTGTTGGGATCCGATGAATATTGAATACTATGTCAAGTTGATTATCAATCTATCATATATGTTATTTATGTTCTTGCATGCTCTCCGTTGCTAGTAGAGGCTGCGGCCAAGTTGATACTTGTGACTCCAAGAGGGAGTATTTATGCTCGATAGTGGGTTCATGCCTCCATTAAATCCGAGACGAGTGACGAAAGTTCTAAGGTTGTGGATGTCTTGTTGCCACTAGGGATAAAACATCGATGCTTTGTCTAAGGATATTTGTGTTGATTACATTACGCACCATACTTAATGCAATTGTCTCGTTGTTTACAACTTAATACTGGAGGGGTTCGGATGATAACCCGAAGGTGGACTTTTTAGGCATAGATGCATGTTGGATAGCGGTCTATGTACTTTGTCGTAATGCCCCGATTAAATCTCATATTACTCATCATGATATATGTATGTGCATTGTTATGCCTTCTTTATTTGTCGATTGCCCAAGCGTAATTTGTTCACCCAACATCTGTTTATCTTATGGGAGAGACACCACTAGTGAACTGTGGACCCCGGTCCTATTCTTTACATCTGAAATACAATCTCATCGCAATTGTTCTTTACTTGTTCTTCGCAAACAATCATCATCTTCCACACTATACATCTAATCCTTTGTTTACGGCAAGCCGGTGAGATTGACAACCTCACTCGTTACGTTGGGGCAAAGTACTCGTGATTGTGTTGTGCAGGTTCCACGTTGGCGCCGGAATCCCTGGTGTTGC
Source organism: Lolium rigidum (assembly GCF_022539505.1). Lineage (NCBI taxonomy): Eukaryota > Viridiplantae > Streptophyta > Magnoliopsida > Poales > Poaceae > Lolium > Lolium rigidum. The sequence continues at coordinate 201,192,198 of NC_061508.1, forward strand.
GCCGCACTACACTCCGCCACCAACAACCTTCGACGTGCTTCTTGACTCCTACTGGTTCGATAAACCTTGGTTTCTTACTGAGGGAAAACTTGCTGATGTGCGCATCACACCTTCCTCTTGGGGTTCCCAACGGACGTGTCGACTGCACGCATCAAGCTCTTTTCTGGCGCCGTTGCCGGGGAGATCAAGACACGCTGCAAGGGGAGTCTCCACTTCCAATCTCTTTACTTTGTTTTTGTCTTGCTTTGTTTTACTTTATTTATTGCTTTGTTTACTTCTTATATCAAAAACACAAAAAAATTAGTTGCTAGTTTTACTTTATTTACTGTCTTGCTCTCCATATAAAAAACACAAAAAAAATTAGTTACTTGCATTTACTTAATTTACTTACCTTTAGTTTATTTCATCATGTTTCCTCCTAAATTCACTCTGAAAGACATACCGGTAGGACGTGGGTCCATAATTGGAAGAGATAATATAGAAGAATTTTTCACTCATGTTAGTACCATTGAAGATTTTGAAGATAGATGACATAGGCATCCCCAATGGGCCTGCCGAAGATAGTACCCGGGGTTTACTGAAGGCCCACGACTAGAAGAATAAGAAGAATCGGAAGCCCAAGTTGATATTAAGGAAAGTTAGAGTTGTATTAGGAGATGATGTTTGTAATCTTGCGGGATGAGTTGGAAACCCTGCCGGACTCTGTAACTTGTACAATATGAATCCCTCGGCTCCACCTCCTATATAAGGGGGAGTCGAGGGACAAAGAAAGCATCGAATCATTGTCTCTCAAACCCTAGTTTTCATAATCGTCGAGTACTTTTCGATTGAAACCTTTGAGATCTACTTGCCCTCTACTTCCAACTAAACCCTAGTCTACAACCCGTAGGCATTGATAAGTTAATCCCTTGTCAATTGGCGCCGTCTGTGGGAATTAGAGGCGTCAAGGATCTGATCTCGATGGCACGTTCAAGATCGTCGACTTCATCAACTACAAGCAACGCGATGGATCGAGGTAAACAGATCGCAACTGGTCCTGTCGATTTTGTTCCTCACCCGCCCTCCCGTTTGGATGCATATGCGTATCTGGAGGAGCCTATGGAGATGACGTTCGGAAGATTCCACTTTCGCGTCGAGAAAGAGGGAGCGTATCGTCTCGAAATTCCGATCTCGTCGGGATTGTCGGCGGTCGATTCCGATTTTTCGAACTCAACATCGTCAATCGAGTCGGGCGAAGAGGAGACTTCATCGCCACGCTTCATCAGCACCAGGGCAAGAGAAAAGCTCGCCAAGATCTTCAGCGACATGTCCTTCGAGTCATCCGCGGACTCCTATATAAGCGATGACTCGAGCAGTGTCGACAGCTTTAACTTCATCGACAAATCCACTACAGTGGGTGATGTCTACGGGTGCTTCTATTCTTGTAGACAATGTTGGGCCTCCAAGAGCAGAGGTTTGTAGAACAGCAGCAAGTTTCCCTTAAGTGGATCACCCAAGGTTTATCGAACTCAGGGAGGAAGAGGTCAAAGATGTCCCTCTCAAGCAACCCTGCAATTACGATACAAGAAGTCTCTTGTGTCCCCAACACACCTAATACACTTGTCAGATGTATAGGTGCACTAGTTCGGCGAAGAGATAGTGAAATACAAGTGGTATGAATGAATATGAGCAGTAGTAACGACGCCAGAAAAGTGCTTGCTGGCGTGCAGTTGATGGTAGTAATATTGCGGGAAGTAAAGATGCGGTAAAACAGATAAACAAGCGATGATTGCGGTATTTGGAAACAAGGCCTAGGGATCATACTTTCACTAGTGGACACTCTCAACATTGATCACATAAATAAATAAGTTCTCTTCCTTTGTGCTACATATACTCTTGTTTGATAATGAACACCATTCGTTGTGTAGGGCTACGAGAGCACCTCAATGCCGGAGTTAACAAGCTCCACAACATTCGACATTCATATTTAAGTAACCTTTAGAGCATAATAGATCTTTGCAATTTAAACCGAGTACTAACATAGCATGCACACTTGTCACCATCACACTACGAAGGGGGAATAAATCACATCAATACTATCATAGTAATAATTAACTCCATAACCTACAAGAGATTATGATCATAACCTACGCCAAGTACTACACGATGCACACACTGTCACCATTACACCGTGGAGGAGGAATAGAATACTTTAATAACATCACTAGAGTAGCACATAGACAACTAGATCACAAAGAGAGAGATGAACCACATAGCTACAGCAGAGCCCTCAGCCCCGTGGAGAACTACTCCCTCCTCATGGGAGACAGCAGCGTTGATGGAGATGGCGGTGGTGTCGATGGAGGAGCCTTCCGGGGGCACTTCCCCGTCCCATCAGCGTGCCGGAACAGAGACTCCTGTCCCCCAGATCTTGGCTTCGCGATGGCGGCGGCTCTGGAAGGTTTTTCGTACCGTGGTTTTCCGTATCGAGGTTTTAGGTCAGGGACCTTTAAATAGGCGAAGAGGCAGAGTCGGAGGGCTGAAGGGGTGGTGACACAATAGGGGGGCGCGGCCCAGGCCCTGGCCGCGCCACCCTATCATCTGGTGGCCCTGTGGCCCCCCTCTGGTTGCTCTCGGGTGTT
>NC_061508.1:201194918-201234754 GCF_022539505.1 Lolium rigidum
ACGCTATCTTCACACCACTCGACTCCCCTCTCACCACTCGATCATCCTCACCACCATAGCTCGCTCGATTGCTGCCGGAGGAGAAGCAATTTCAAGATCGGAGCCGCCGGGGGACGCAGCTCACCATCGACGATTGGCGCCACCCCGAGCTCCGCCGCTGCCCCAAGCTCTTCCCCATCTACTTCCACTTCTCCGCGCCTACTGCCAGACCCCTGCACCGGCCTGGTACTCCCTCCCACCCCCTAGGCTCGCCGCCGGTGAGCCGTCGCTCGTCGGAGACGACGATGCTCCAGCAGACCGTCGATCTCCATTCTAATCTTACGGCTCGAGATTGAAAATACCGGTTCGCTGTTTAAAGAGGCGCCGACAGGTGGCCCCCACCCCGTCAGCGCGGCCCAAGTGCACCAGATGCGTGTTGGGCTGCGGAGGGATTTTTCAAACCGTTTCGGCCCAGTATCGTTTCCCGCCCAAGCCCAAGTTTCAAATTTAGATTAAATCTGAAATCAAATTGTTCTGCAGATGCTTTAGTAATTTTTGAATAGTTTGAAAACTACCAAACCAATTCTAGCAAACTTTATACCGTTGGAAAGCCCATGAAATTTTCTAGCTCATGCCACTGGCCTCATATCCAAATTCGTAGTAAATTTTAAATGACAAAAATAACAAGGCAGGGCCTTTTCTAACTTTGAATAATCATTAAAAATAATCTATAAATGATTTTAAGTTGATTCCAATTCTAATAAATCACAAATGATGTCCCCTAATTGTTTATGCAATAATATAGACATGTTATTTGTATGATCATGGACTAGATCAAATAAGAGAGCTATGTAGTCAATTCTAGCACAATTCAACTTGGAATTCAAATTTAATAAATACTAGGAGAGCTACTCTCTCATTTAAATCTTGATCTTAAGTGATATAACCAGGGGGAATGACCTAGGCTAATGAACCCCTGATCATTATTACTTAGAGATTTTAATGCATTTAAAATGGTAGTATTATAACATGTGAAGTATAGCACCTTAATTAAAATTATACTCTCATATAGTAGATATGAAATGTTGACTTGGGTCAACCTATATTTCATACCTTATTATTATATGCAGAGATTAAATCTTAAATAAGATGTAATGAGAAGAAATGTAATCCTCTAAGGATCTACACACCAAATTTAAGAAATAGGAATAATGAGAGGAAATTATTTTCTCCTAAATAAGAATTCATTAAATAACTCACTATGCCATGTTTGATTGATAATAGGGCTAGAGTGTGAACTATTTTGAGTGTTTCTAGTTAGGTATGTGAGTTTGGTTTAGTATTTATACCTCGTATTCGTATATAGACGCTAGTAACGAGGAGTATCAAGAGGAGGAGGACTACTTGCCGGAAGAAGAAGAAACCTTTGAGAACTACTCAGCTCAAGGCAAGCTAACCCTTGCTAAACACAAGTGCTTAGCTCTACAAGAGCAAAGGCACCATCACACTTTACTTTTATGTATTACCTATCCCATGTTTTTGCTTACATTTACTTTTGCTTATTTATTTCAAAGTATTTTTTGATTTATGATTCACTTGGTCTAGAGTAGAACAATACTTGGAATAGATTAGCACCACTCAAGCTAGATAGCACCCCTCATATAGTTGCTAGTGCTAATCAATTAAAATTGACTACTCTAGATGGGAACATGGTGAAGTGAAATGACTTTGAAAGAAAGTAAAGTGAAGGTGGATTTGAACAAGAGAAGATGGTGATTTTTTTGAAAATTGATGATTGAGTTTGAATGCGATACCCTTCCAATTTTACAAGTACCCCCACAATACCTGATTATGGGTAGGGCTTAACTAGAAACTTGTGTATTTTAGTATGGGTTCCCTCTGAACAAACATCATAGGGGTTACGCTGCGGCTGCCTCCGTTAAATGTGGATTGATGTTGAAATGAGGTGAATGTACGGCCCAAGCCCTGTGCAGTTCCCGGGTTGACTGCGGTTTTCACCGGGAGGCCAAGCTCATGGGGAGAGGTGCTCATACTAGCATATATAAGTGAAAGGTTATGGTTGATGATCCGCGTACTGTGTTACGATGATTCGGGGTTATCCTCGACGGATGTAATCAAAAGTTGTGGCACAAGAGTACAACCTCTGCAGAGTGTTAAACCTATTCGAATAGCCGTGTCCACGGTTACGGACGATTGGAAAGGCCATACTATCTCCGTTATCATTAAACTGTTTTGATTCTAGAAAGGAATGGGGGATTGAAAGGTGACATTATGGTGAACCATAATGAGTTGTGGGAATGACACTAATGTTCCCACTTGAGTTAGTCTAGCACATGATTTAGGCTTTTACCAAAGATTTATGAAACTAAAACTTAGCTTTACGCAAATAAACCTAGAGCTTAGCACCCCCTTACACTTAATGAGTATTTATCTTAGAGTTAGTTTGCGAGTACTTTAAAAGTACTCATGGCTTTGCCCTGGCTATTCAAATGCCAGACTTTGAAGAGGAGCAACAGATGATCGGGATGACGGACAGCCAGGACGTCTACGATAACTAGGATCGTCTTCTAACGTCAAGCGTTGCTCGTGGAATAGATAGTCCACTACTACTACGCTTCCGCTACTTATTTGTGATGTTGAACAATCTATTTGTGTAATATTGGGTCATGTGATCCCTTGTTGTAAGACTCTATGTGTTGTAATAAATGATGACTCTGAACTACTTACTATTATGTCTCGCAAAAACAATCTTCCTGGGATTGCGATGTATGATGTAATAGGGCATCCGGACTTAAAAATTCGGGTGTTGACAAGTCCTAGGTCTCTACGCGGGTTGGACGATCTATGCCTTCACCTATTAGTTCCGATCTTTGGAGGTCCCGACGCAAGCGCATCATCACCGCAGGGAACAACGACTTCTTGTTAGTGGTGTCGCCGGATCAGCATGGAGCAACAATTCTTGTTAGTGGTGTCGAGGAGATCGACACGTCGCCTCGGAGATCCGCTAGTTCACCTCTCTCCCCGTACTGGGCGTGGAACCTCGGGGCGAGGTTCCTTGTTAGTGGTGTCGATTGTAACGACCCGGAAAAACCCTATATTAGATTTTTTCCGCTGCTTGTTTTTCCGTGCCGTTCCAAGTCATCATCATGCATGCGTCCTATCCATGTTTTCGACAAAATATAATTTATTTTAATAAATGCTATTTCATTATTTTGTTTCTTGTATGGTTTTATAAAACCCTCCCTTGTGTCTTTTCTTTTTTAACGAAACCCCAAACCTAAATCATTGGAAAATTTTACAAACTTGTTTTCATATCGAAACTCATGTTTTCAAAAATGTTTGCAGTATCATGTCCTCTCTTCATCTTTCATCTTTCTACTCTTCATATCCTTCCCTCGTCTTCCTTTATTCTTGCTAGCTATTTGGCAATATCTTGGAAATAGCTGGGCACTCCTTGGTGGCCCAATTTTCTCCTCGTTGGTCTCTCCATCCTTTTTTCCTTCTGAGCGTACAAACACCACCAAGCCCAGTTTTCCCCAACGAAGCAGCCCACCTCTTTTCCTTCTCTACCGATGCAACCCACCAACATGATACCTCTCCAGGCTCTTCTTCTCTCGTCACGGCAAACCATCGAGGCTAGCCACGTCGCCATGAAAACTGATGGGACGCACGATGTCCTCCGACTCCCTCCTCTATAAAAATCTGAGCAGCCACACCAACCCTAGCTGCTCTTTCCTCCGTCCAAATAGCAGCCGCCGCCAACCATCTTCCTCCCCAAAAACCTTATCGAGAACCACCGCCGTCGTCTAACCCTCACCGTCGTCGCCATGGTCACCGACGCGCCCACCTGGGCTGTGAAACGGAATCCCCCACGTTCCCTCCTCTCCATCATGGTCTTCTTCAAGGACGCCAAGGCCGGCAGCAGCTCGGGTGCGTCCACCTCTCCTTCATCTACCCCGGCCAACCCTTCTTCCTCGTCGCCGGCGACCTCCTACGCCCCTCCTTCTCGTCACCGACCACCCCAGGGTGAGCAGCACCTCCTCTCCTCTCCCCTGCATGCCTCAACACCCCTGGATCGACGATGTGCGAAGAGATCAGAGACGGTTTTGAAAACAAAAACGAAAAGGGTTCCAGTTTTGTTCTGTTTCGGGTGTCAACTTTCGGTGTAGATCCTCGCCGGCACAGATCACCCCAGCACGATATTCTTGTTTCGTTAGATGCACAACATCACCAGCTATCTACTGGTCTTTGAATCGTCTCAAACGGTGCAGTATCGGCGACGCCATCTTCCTCCAAAGTCGGCTCCAGAAACAGATGGTTTCCTGTTTTTCAGTTCTGCTGTTTTGTCAGCTCGAATTCCGGCGAGCTTCTCCGGTGACTCCGTGCGCCGTTTCCAACCATCTCGGTCCCATTCGTTTCATGTAACATCACTCTTGCTCAATCTCTTTCGTATCGTTCAAAACCATGCTCACTTTCGTCGCTGCTGTCGCTTTAAGTCCGTGCAAAAACATGTCTACAGGAACACTCCGATGTCACATTTCAGTTTCGCGTGTCAAAGATTTCAGTTAACTGTTACTTCCACCATATCCTGTCTGAACCTTGCGTGTGTACAAATCCTTCACAGCAGCACACTGGCACCAACCATTTTCCTTGATCCGAGCGGCCTGAGGTCGAATCCCTCCCGGCGCGCAGTAAAACCAACTTTTTTGATTCTTTCCACGCTGGATACTGACGTGGCTGCAGGGACTCTTTGCCTGTGTCTGTGTAGTTTAGCCGGTGTAAACAGTTTTCAGCTCAATCCAAAATTCCAGTTTCAGAAATTTTGCAAACAGATGGTTTTCTAATTCTTTCATAATTGCACTTTTACAAATCCAAATCAAACAAACTGTATGTCCTTTTCAATCAGAAAAATGTGAAGAACAAGAATATGCCATCCATTCATTTGTTTGCGTCTTGCATCATGTCACGCGATGATAGTTATGCATGTTCACCTCACATATATATGCGGAGTATTTCGGACACCGACTAAAGTTTTCCCCGCTCCGTTTAATTTTGAAGTAGCGCACCCTTGTCATGTTATGCCATGCTAACAACCACTTAATTTTGGCGGTAGCAAATGCAACTCCAACCTAATTTGTTTGTCCAGGGTTCGGACTCCGATTAAATTGGATAAGATGCATTGCACCATCTATGCCATGTCATGCATATCATCATGAACATGCTTGGATCTTCTTTATCCGTAGTAGTAAGACTTGCATCCGTTGATTGTCCAGCATTTGCTTCTTCCCGGATAGGATCGCGAAGTGGTGTTGTGAGATACGACAAGTTCTTCTACTAGCTTCTCACGAGCGAGCCCTCTCTCTTCACCTATTATACACTCTCCCTCGCATTGCTATCCTTATGTTGCGCTTCTTTATCGAGTCACGTGTCCTATTCCACTTGTTTACCATAATAATCCTATATGTATCATTCCTTACCCATAGCCAATGCTTGATGTTTGAGCCTTGCGAGTCGTAGGCGTGTTTAGCCTCTTTTGTTTATCTCGATCTGTTATCGGGATATGTTGGGTTATTGGGAGGTTATCACATGCTATATCAGTTGTTGGAGATACACATGCTTTATTTATTGTTAACAACTAAAATTGTAAGCAGAGGCATGCGCGAGCCCCTTTGCGAAAGCATCGGAACTTTGACTTGCTAATGTCCCCTAGGACCCGAGTTCTTGTTATCCTGCTCCGAGATTGAGCGCTCTACCCATGCATGGGGACGATTATTGGGACCCCCCTCACCCATTACCTTTTCTCAAGTCGGTTGAAAAGGGGGCCACAACCTTGGTTTTATTTGGCGCATGCATGTTTATATACTGTTGCCTTCGGGTGTTTACTTCATGTTGCCTTCGGGTGTTTATATTCTGTACTGTACCTTGCGGGACGTTTAGCGAAGCGTGTGGTTTGCATGCCTAGCCGCCGACGCAAACCCTGAGTCCGTCTCGGAGTACGGTCGAACTTCGTCACGGGTAGCTTAGTCGGGTGCCCCCCTAGACTTTCTTGTTGAACTGGGAACGGGCTTGTTGTGAGACATCCACCTGTCGTAAGTTGGTCAAGCATGCGTATGGTTACATTTGGGCAACCCCTGCAGGGTGTACATCTTATCGATAAGCCGTGTCCGCGGTTATGGGCGACATGGAATTGTATAGCTTGATCATAGAACAACTTACACCTTATACTTGTTGTTAATAATCTGATAATAACCTGCGTAGTAATATAGCATTACTACAACCGATACCTAATAAAACTTGTCCACCGTTGAGTGCCTTTTACATTGCCTCTTCGCTTTGTTGAAGGGGATATGTGTATTTGGTCAGGTTATGTTTGTGTAGTATTTTATCTCGTTACCTTATGCGCTCTCTTATCTTATCCGAGTAGACGGATGTTGTAGTGTGTCTCTATTGGTTATAGTTTTGATGCCGCTGAACCTACCATATAGCCCTGTGCGATATATATATATATATATATATATATATATATATATATATATATATATATATATATATATATATATATATATATATATATATATATACTCGCCCGGCGAGCATAGCCATTTCTAGTCTCGCTAAGTACGTGCCGGAGTTCATTCCTTGGTACTTACTCTCGCCTTTTCTCTTTCTCTTCTGTTTCCTCCCTTTTGTCGGCAACCGATGGCCCAACTTTGACAGGTACAAGATGACGATGTTAGCAAGGTTACCCTTCCGGCTTGGCCTGGGCAGGGTTATGGATGCCACTGGTTATCTTCAGGACTCTTAGTCCAATTTGTATATTGTCTGTACTCGGACGTATTCGATCTTCTGTATGATTTGGATCTTTGTATTGTATATTTGTACCTTGACTCGTTGGAGTCGTTTTTGTAATATATGTTTCTTGTGGGCTCTATTGTAATCCTGTTGTAATGTTACCGCTCGTGTTAATTCCTCTGGCATCACGTGTGTGATTCTTCGCGCACGTCGTGTCGGAGGGCGTCTCTGAATCGATATCGTGCGGATTTTGGCGGGATCGCTGGAATCCTCAGGATACCGGTTCCGGGGCGTCACAAGTTGGTATCAGAGCCAGGTTGACGGTACCCCACTAGTCCAGTCTGTAGGATAACCTTGCCAACGGACGTTGTTCTATCTAGTGTCAAAACTAATTTCTGAAAATTCGTTGGATAGATCTGATTAGATTTGATTTTTCTCCTTACCTCTATTCTTTCTCCTCTTACCTTTGTGAGTTTTGACTCTTCTCTCTTATCTGCTTCTCTGAGTCTTAGGTTCCGACGTGGGTTGGACGATCTTTGCCCCTCATCTATTAGGTCCGATCTTCGAAGGTTCCGACGAAAGAGCATCATCAACATCGGAACAAGAATTCTTGTTAGTGGTGTCGAGAAGATCAAAACTTCGCCAGAAGAAGGTTCCACCTCGAGGTCGGGTGATTGTCAACATGGTACAAGAAGACTCGATAGTTTAACCAACTCCCCCTTGGCTTGACGTGGAACCTCGGGGCGAGGTTCCTTGTTAGTGGTGTCGATTGTAACGGCCCCGGGTAGTACCCCTATTAGATTTGCTTGTTATTTTCTTTATGCATCATCATGGCATATGCATCATATCATCCATGTTTTAATAAATAAAATTATTTTATAAAGCCAAACTATTTTGTTTTTCTCTCTTCGTCTCTGCATTCAAAATTCAAATTTGCTTGAACTATTTTAAAACCAGTTTACAAAACAGTTTTGAAAAGAAAATTGAAAGAGTTTTAATAAAAACAAACCCTAACCCTTCTTCTCTGGGCTCCTCTCTCCCTGGCCCGTTTCCCTCTCCTCTTTTCTTTGGTTGGCCGAGCCCAACTCTCCCTCCTCTCTTCAGCCCAGCCGGCGGCCCACCTCTTCTCCTGGCCCAAGTTCCTCTGGCCCGTACCCCTTCGTGAATCCCCTCCTTTCCCTTTTCTTCCTCACGCCGAGAGAGCACGAGAGGTGCGTGACCCCCTCCCCATCGCTGTCCACCACCACAGCACCGCACCACCCTCCCAAATGTGAGCCTCCCTTCTCCTTATCTCTTCCCTGGACGATGCATCCTCTCCTGTCGCCATCCTCCACCGTGTGGTCCTCCCCTGGCTTATCTCTGGCGCCAGCCAACCACTCCCTCGTCCTCACTTTCCTCTCCACGCCTCTCTCGCCCCCTTTTCTTTCTTCATCTGCAAGCCAAAACCGAGAGAGGAGAAACCCCATCCCCGGCCACCGTGAGCTCCTTCCACGGCGCCCAGTCGTCTCCGACCACCCCGCATCACGTCGTTGCCACCATGAGCTCCGCCTCGCTCTCCTTCATCTCCATGTGCAAGGAATCGACCAGAGGCGTCCTATTCTGACCGCTATTTCGCGGATTCCTCGCGCCGGCCGTTGTCTTCCACCTCGGATTCCGGCGGTCACGATGCGTCTCCGGCCTCCTCACCTCCACATCGAGCTTTGGGGTAAGCCAGCGCTCCCCCTGGACCCCTTCTCCTCCTCCCTCTCTTCCTGGTTCCTTTTTCTCACCGCGTTGCCGACGCCGCTTGCCGCAGATCCTCGTCGCCGGCGCGCATCCGTCGACCCCTTGTGCTCGTCGCCGCCTCCGTTAGGTCCGCGCCACCGAGCCAAAGCCTTGGTGCCCACTCTCGCATCTAGGGGGCCTCCACACCGCCCGCGCTCTTCCTCGTCGTGCCGCGGTGACCGTCACCGAGAACGCGCGCGGCAAGCCCATGATCGAACACCTTGCACGCGTGCGCACGGAAGCTTCGCCACGTCTGCATCCACCGTGGCGCACGGGCCCACCCATCATCCTCTCTGGCTAGATAGCCCCTCGGTGAGAAAATTCCCCACCAGATCCAGATCCATCCAGCTTTTGCAAAACGCCCCCTGCTGTTTTATTTCCATCAACCCGCAGCCCCTGTCCTTGTTGCTTTGCAACAAAACCCCCTGCACATTTTACAAACCAACCCGGGGTCCTTCCCCCTTTCTGTAAATTGTTTTCGGGTCCTTTCCCAATTAAATAAAACCTGTTTATCTATTTTAAATAACTAAAACTTAATTTGTTAATAACTTCTAATTGGTAACTCGAAATAAAATGTTTTCTACATAAAAATTGATCAGAAAAATGAGAGGAACATGAATATGCCATCCATTCATCTGTTTGCATCTCGCATCATGACGCGCGTTGATAGTTGTGCATGTATACCTAACATATATGCGGAGTATTTCGGATATCCACCTAAGGTTTCCCCGCTCCGTTTAATATTGAAGTAGTGCACCGATGCCATGATATGCCATGCTAATCAACACTTAAATTTGCCGGTAGAAATGCAACTTCAACCATAAATTGCGTGTCCGGGGTTCCGACTCCGATTAATATGGATAAGTTGCATCGCACCATATCTTCCATGACATGCATATCATATCATGATCATGCCGATTCTTCTTCCGTAGTAGTAAGTTTGCATCCGTTATTTGTTCCAGCATTTGCTTCTTCCCGGATATGATCACGAAGTGTTGATGTGAGATACGACGAGTTCTCCGACAAGTTCTTCTGCAGCTTTTCACAGGCGAGCCCTCCTTCTTCACCTATTTTATATTTGCTCTCCCTCGCACTGCTATCCTTATGTTGCGATTCTTTATCGAGTCACGTGTCCTATTCCACTTGTTTACCATAATAATCCTATATGTATCATTCCTTACCCATAGCCGTTGCTTGATGTTTGAGCCTTGCGAGTCGTAGGCGTATTTAGGTTCTGTTGTTTATCTCGATCTGTTATCGGGATATGTGGGGTTGTTGGGAGGTTATCACATGCTATATCAGTTGTTGGAGACACACATGCTTTACTTAATTGTTAATAACTAAAATTGTAAGCAGAGGCATCTGTGAGCCCCTTTGCGAAAGCATCGGAACTTTGACTCGCTAATATCCCCTAGGACCCGAGTTCTTGTTATCTGTTCCGAGATTGAGCGCTCTACCCATGCGTGGGGACGATTATTGGGACCCCCTCACCCATTACCTTTTCTCAAGTCAGTTGAAAAGGGGGCCACAACCTTGGTTTTATTTGGCGCATGCATGTTTATATACTGTTGCCTTCGGGTGTTTACTTCATGTTGCCTTCGGGTGTTTATATTCCGTATTGTACCTTGCGGGACGTTTAGCGAAGCGTGTGGTTTGCACGCCTAGCCGCCGACGCAAACCCTGAGTCCGTCTCGGAGTACGGCCGAACTTCGTCACGGGTAGCTTAGTCGGGTGGCCCCCCTAGACTTTCTTGTTGAACTGGGAACGGTCTTGTTGTGAGACATCCACCTGTCGTAAGTGGGTCGAGCATGCGTATGGTTACATTTGGGCAACTCCTGCAGGGTGTACATCTTATCGATAAGCCGTGTCTGCGGTTATGGACGACTTGGAATTGTATAGCTTGATCATAGAACAACTTACACCTTATACTTGTTGTTAATAATCTGATAATAACCTGTGTAGTAATATAGCATTACTACAACCGATACCTAATAAAACTTGTCCACCGTTGAGTGCCTTTTACATTGCCTCTTCGCTTTGTTGAAGGGGATATGTGTATTTGGTCAGGTTATGTTTGTGTAGTATTTTATCTCGTTACCTTATGCGCTCTCTTATCTTATCTGAGTAGACGGATGTTGTAGTGTGTCTCTATTGGTTATAGTTTTGCTGCCGCTAAACCTACCTTATAGCCCCAGGCGATATATATATATACTCGCCCGGCGAGCATAGCCATTTCTAGTCTCGCTAAGTACGTGCCGGAGTTCGTTCCTTGGTACTTACTCTCGCCTTTTCTCTTTCTCTTCTGTTTCCTCCCTTTTGTCGGCAACCGATGGCCCAACTTTGATAGGTACAAGATGACGACGTTAGCAAGGTTACCCTTCCGGCTTGGCCTGGGCAGGGTTATGGACGCCACTGGTTATCTTCAGGACTCTTAGTCCAATTTGTATCTTGTCCGTACTTGGACGTATTCGATCTTCTGTATGATTTGGATCTTTGTATTGTATATTTGTACCTTGACTCATTGGAGTCGTTGTTGTAATATATGTTTCTTGTGGGCTCTATTGTAATCATGTTGTAATGTTACCGCTCGTGTTAATTTCTCTGGCATCACGTGTGTGATTCTTCGCGCACGTCGTGTCGGAGGGCGTCTCTGAATCGATATCGTGCGGATTTCGGCGGGATCACTGGAATCCTCAGGATACCGGTTCCGGGGCGTCACACTTCCTCCTACGCGTAGCATTCCACGGGTTCCCTTTGTCTTTGCCTGTTTTCTTATCTTTTAGCCGATATGCTCCTCCTGGGATAACTTCTGTGACAATGTATGGCCATACCCATGGTGATTCCAGCTTTTCATGGCCATCTTGCTTGAGTCGAACTAAATCCCCGACTTCAAAAGACCTGGGTTGCAACCGACGGTTGTGGTAATTCTTGAGGTTCTGTTGATATGTGCTTACTCTTGATAACACCACGTTTCTGGCTTAATCAACTGCATCAACGTCGTCTTCAAGTGCCTTTTGTGAGGCCTCCTCGTCATATTCCACGACTCTGGGAGAATTGTGTTCTATTTCTATTGTGAGTGCGGCTTCGGTACCATGGACTAAAAAGAAAGGAGTTTCTAGAGTTGATGCGTTTGGTGTTTTTCACAAGCTCCATAACACAGAGGGTAACTCGTCGACCCAAGCGTGCCTTGATTTTTCGAGTGGTGCAAGTAGTAGACGCTTCTTGATGCCATTGCATATGAGGCCGTTTGCTTTTCAACTTGTCCATTGGTTTGAGGATGTGCTACGGACGCAAACTTCAACTTAATGCCCACGCCTTTGTAATAATCCTTGAATTCTCGAGAGGTGAAGTTACTGCCGTTATCCATTACTATGCTGTTGGGGACGCCAAATCAAAAAACTATGCCCTTGATGAAATTTATTGTTGCTACTGCATCTGCTGTTGTGACTGGTTTTGCTTCAATCCACTTGGTAAATTTATCGACTGCCACGAGTAAATAAATGTATCCCCCTGGCCACGACTTATGCAATTTTCCTACCATATCGAGTCCCCATTGGGCAAAAGGCCATGGCAAAGGTATTGGCATTAACTTTGCTACTAGAGAATGAGGTTTCGACGCAAATCTATGGCAAGCTTCCCAGGTGCACACGATCTCCTTCGTATCTTCTATAGCTGACAACAAGTAAATACCAGCTCAAAAAGCTTTGGCTACAATTGCTCGACTGCTTGCATGGTGGCCGCATATCCCTTCGTGTATGTCCTTGAGTATGATACATCCTTCTTCGGGTGTAATACACATCTGCAGGACACCCGATATACTTTGTTTATATAGTTCTCATTTAACCACTATGAATGCTTTAGATCGCCAGATAACTCTTCGTGCTTCCACTGGATCTTCGGGTATTTCCTTCCTCGTGATATATGCTAGATACGTTTGCATCCATGGGATTTTGTATCATCGTCACCTCCTCTGGCTCTTCCTCTTCATCCGAAATCGGCGGTTCTGGGGCTGTTGCAGCCCCCGAGGCTTTCTTGGGTTTATCTTTTTTCTTCAACTGCTTCTGTACTACCAATTTCTTCGGCTTGGTTGACCTCAAACAGATTTCTTCCCAAAACACTCCTAGTGGTATGGGCAGACATTGTGACCTAATGTTTGCCAAAACATCGGCTTCATCATTGCTAAGTCTACTCACATGATTTACTTCGCATACATCAAAGGTTTTCTCGAGTTCATTATATGCATCCATGTATGCTATCATGCTGTCGTTGACTGCGTCGCACTTGTTCATCACCTGCTGAACTACCAACTGAAAGTTGCCGAAGATCTTTAGGCATGTAGCGCCGCATGCTTTTGCCATCTTCATCCCATGGAGAAGAGCTTCATATTCTGCTTTGTTATTTGACGCGTTAGCAAAGGTCATCTGCAGTATATACTTCATCTTGTTAGTTTGCGGGGAGACAAGTATCACGCCTGCTCCTGCTCCTTCCGTTCTCTTGGACCCGTCGAAATTCATGTGCCAAGTAATCGATAAATCCGGCGGTCCTGTGTTCTGGATTTCCATCCACTCTGCGACAAAGTCCGGCAGAATTTGCGACTTGATTGCTTTTATTCTTTCATATGTGATGTCCCGAGGGAAATTTCTATTCCCCAAAGGGAGACACGTCTTGTAGCTTCTGGATTGTTAAAAATGTTAGAGAGGGGCGCTTCGTTAACCACTACTATCGGGTGTGCCGAAAAGTAATGCCTTAGCTTTCTTGCTGACATGAAGACTCCATACGCTAGCTTTTGATAATGCGGGTAGCGCTACTTGGATGGGGACAAGACTTTGCTAAGGAAGTACACTGGACGTTGAACTCAATGAATTTTTCCTTCCTCTTCCCGCTCTACTACGAGAACTGTGCTGACCACCAGTGGCGTGGCCGCGATGTACAACAGGAAGGGTTCTTTTTCTCATGGCACCACCAATACTGGTGGTGTCGAAATAGTGCGCTTCAGGTGCTCAAATGCTTTGTCTGCTTCTTCGTTTGACTCAAACTTTTCTCCTTGCTTTATAAGCGTGTAAAAGGGCAACGCTTTTTCTCCCAACCTTGCGTTGAATCTTCTCAGAGCTGCGACTCGCCCCGTTAACTGTTATATCTCCTTGAGCTTGGTTGGTTTCCTCATCGCCTGGATAGTTTGTATTTCCTCTGCTTTTGCCTCAATTCCTCTGGCTGACACCAAGTATCTGAGGAGTTCTTCCACAGGAACGCCAAGGAACATTTTGTCGGGTTCAGTTTGATGCGGAACTTGTCGAGACTATCAAATGTTTCCTGAAGATCATCACTGAGAGACAAACCTTGTTTTGTTGTGATGACAACGTCATCGATGTATACTTGGATGTTTTTGCCAATCTGTGTGGCTAGGCACTTATGCATCATCCTCTGATATGTTGCTCCAGCGTTCTTTAACCCAAAGGGCATTGTTCTATAGCAAAACACGCCGTAAGGGTTATGAAAGTTGTTTTGACTTCATCCTCTTCTTTCAGTAGAATCTGGTTGTAACCAGAATATGCATCCAGGAATGAAAGACGCTCGCAACCTGCTGTGGAGTCGATGATTTGGTCGATCCTTGGGAGGGGAAGTGATCCTTCGGGCAATGTTTATTGAGACACGTGAAATCGACGCACATGCGAAGGACTTCAGTGGTTTTCTTTGGGACCAGCACTGCGTTGGCGACCCAAGTGGCCTCAGTCTTTATTTCCTTGATGAAACCAGCTTCTTCAAGTCGATGAATTTCAGACAACATGGCTTTGCGGTTTGGCTCATAAAAATAGTGCAAAGGTTGTTGAATCGGTCAAGCTCTTGGATCCAGATTAAGTGTGTGCTCGGCAAGTTCCCTGCGTACTCCTGGCATATCAGCTACACACCATGCAAAGATTTGCCAGCGCTCACTGAGGAACTCGATGAGCGCGCTTTCCTATGCATTATCCAAGTTTGTTGCGATGTATGTCATCTTTTTGGGATCCTTCGGGTGGATCTGCACTTCCTTGGAGTCCTTGGAGGTGTCAAAAGCTTACTCTTGCAAGGATCTACCTCCATCTGGCAGCACATCGTGATTGGTGGTCAACTTAGTTGCCTCATACTCAGCTTGCATTCCGAATGACTCGGAAAGTTTGTGAAAATCTCTGTCGCACTTATCGGACAGGGCAAAGCTTCCCTTAACCGTTATTGGACCCATAGGTCCAGGGATCCTCCACAACAGATATGTATAGTGTGACACTGCCATGAATATGGCATATGCGGGTCCTCCCAAGGGGGTGTGGTATTGCGACGGCCAATCTATAACCTCAAACTCGAGCTTTTCTTTCCTGAAGTTTTCTTTTGTTCCAAACTCGGGTGTAATGCCATGAAAGCGTGTGTCTGTTGGCGCCAAGTTAGCCAATGAGATGTTCATCTTCCTTAATGTATCCACATAAATAAGATTTATGCTGCTCCCTTCGTCGATGAATATGCGAGAGACATCGTATCCTTCAATAACTGCTGGTAACACCATTGCTGAGTGTCCTGGCCGCGACACTTGGGGCGGGTGATCCTCCATGGTGAACCCTATCAGTTGACCTGACCAATTTAAGTACTCAATGGTTGGCGGGGGTGCCAATACTACCATGTTCACTTGCCGCGTGATCAGCTTCTGCGATCTATTCGATGATCTGCCTTTCTGGATCATCGACACTGCTCCCCTTGTAGGTGTGAATTCATCATTGGTGTTTGAGGGACCAGCAATTTGCAATTGATGTTGGTTTGCACTGGTGATTTCAGGTGGTGGTGGAAATGGTATGTGCACCTCACTCCTTGGTCCTTGCATATATCCCCCTCTGATTGTCTCTGGATGCGTGTTCTCTGTCGCCCTGCGCAAAGCTTCAAATGTTCGACAATCTTTTCGGAAGGTGACCCGATTGTCTTCTCCCGTCGGAGTCGACGTAAAAGTGCATCTGGCATGGTCCATTCAAAAGTTCTTCGGGTGACACATTGTATGGTCGTGGAAACCTGGGTCGACTATTTTGCCTGCTAGAGATTGGTGCATCTCTATTGTCTCTTTGTTGCTCATTTCTCCTGCGATAATCATCACGATGGTTGCTACTATTATTGATGCGGAAGCCATCCGGTACTTGCTTGGGACTGTCGTATTCCGCAAAGCTACGGAAACGTCTCCTGTGCTGGTTGCTATTCTGTTGCGATCTTCTTCGGGTGAGCGATGCCGTTTATTATGGACGGCATCTTCACCATCAGCCCACCTATTCGTTGTTTCCATGAGCTCTGCTACTGTTCTTGGATTAGATCTTCCCAGCTCTTTGATAAGGTCGAATGCATCGATTTCTCTTTCATCAGACACGTACTCAGCCAAATTTTTTATGAGACTCTACCGCTGGATGTATGCCCTCATCGATTCGCTTGATTTCTGCGTGCACGTCCTTAACTGCTCTATTGATGCTGGTTTCTTGCAGGTGGACCTGAAATTTTGCACGAACAAGTTCTTGAAGTTTTCCCAGCTATCTATGGATCCTTCAGGCAATTTTCTCATCCAAGATCTTGCGGCTCCACTGAGGTGAAATTGGATGCTTTGCATAGTTGTTGCTCGTGTGCCACCCATCAATTTCACTGTTTCCAGATAATTGACCAACCAATCCTCTGGGTCCTGCAGCCCATCGAACTTTTTATAGTTGTCGGGTAATTTAAAGCTGTTGGGTACTTGAGTCTTGTGAACCATTCGGGTAAAGCAAGGGTGTCCACACAAATCTTCCTCACTGTCCTCTGTTGTTTGACGATTTTCTCGGGTTCTATTCTCCCGACCTCTTTCCTCTCGTGTTGTATCGACTCGAGCCTGAGCTGTGGTGTTTCTCGCGTCACCTTCTCTTGGGATATCTCGAGCTACCGCCACTGTACGTCGAGAACTATTTTATCTTGGACTATTCCGGCGTGGAGAATTTGCGGGTTGTTGTACTATCTCTCTTCCTGCTATTGCTGCACCCATGACGTCGATTCCTTCCATGGACATTTGATACAACGATGCTCGAGGGTCGCCTTGAGGTGGTCTAGTTGCCATCAGATATGCGTGTGTTGCCATGTATCCTGCCTCTGGCGTTTTCGGGATGATATGCCCTCTTGTATCTATCGACATGAAGGACATGTCAAGATTTTGAACCAGGCTTGTTTAGTCATTGTTTCTGTCTCGTTTATGGCTCTTGTCGTGTCCCACTCATCTTGCGGTAGCTGCACCTTTTCTCTTGGTTGAGCTCCCACGTACTTATTTCATGTTCCCCTTGTGAGATCTGCATGATCGACATAGGTGTTGCCTAGATCGTCAAAAGCCTTAGATTCTTCGCCAGCTTCACGGCATGATCCCGTGATTACGCAAATCTAATGGTATGTTGTATTTGTGTTTTCATCAAACTAGGGATAGGTGACACCGTCGTATAGATCGGCGAAGACCTCCCTGCTAGCAGTGGAGGTTGTTGTATTGGTGAAGTCGAAGTTGATGAAGCTTCCCGAGTCTCTATCTTGAGATAGATCGGTTTCCATGACCGACCCGAAAGTCATCTCACCGAACAGATCGGCAAGTTTTCCGCTATCAAGCGAGCTTGGTGAAGCGTGGCGGCGAAACTTCTTCGTTGCCTGACTCAATGGATGACGTCGATGATCCCGAGTAATCAGGCTCGGCCGCCAATGGTCCCAAAAAAATCGGTGCCGAAAAATGGTACGATCCCTCTTTCCCGATGAGGAAACGGAAGCTCCCGAACGTCATCTCCATTGACTCCTCTAGATTGGCATATGCATGTAAACGGGCGGGAGGGTGAGGAACAAAATCGACGAGATCAGGTTGGATTAATTTACCTCCTTCTATCGCGTTGCTCGCTTCCGATGATGATGTTGACGATGCCATCGAGATCGGAACCTTGCGACCTCCAATCCCCACAGATGGCACCAATTTACGAGGGATTAACTCGTCAATGCCTACGTATTGTAGACTTAAGGTTTCGTAGAAAGTAGAGGGCAAGTAGATCTCGAAGGTTTCAGCCGAACAAAGGTGCTCAATTTAATATTACGGTGGCTAGGGTTACAATGAGTCGGTGCTTCTTTCACTCTCGGCTTCCCCTTTATATAGAAGGTGAAGCCGAGACTTTTCCGTGTCTTACAAGTATAAATTATCGGGCCGCGTTGGGTCTTTCCCTATATCGATACAAGTTTCCTATAATAACTCTAATCTTCCTAATCCGAGATCTTCAATCTTCTGGGCCTCCAAAGCTTCGAGTTCATGGGCTTTCCTGATTCACTATAGACCAGGGGTATTCATACGACATGCCCCGTAGGCATAGCTATGTCAGAAAGGTTTATCGTTCAGTGAGGCTGACATGTGAGACCCATGAGCCAGCAGCGTCATCATTGTTAACCAGGCGGTAGGGGATAAAAAGAAAAATGCAAGACATAAATTAGAGGTCAAAAATAAATCCAACAAAGGAAAGGTTTATTGTTCATAGAGGCTATATGTGGGACCGATGAGCCAGCAACGTCCTCAACGTTAACCTGACGGCAGGTGATCGAAAGAAAAAGGCAAGTAGCCAGAAATTAGAGGTCAAAAATAAATCCAAGAAAGGAAAGGTTTATCGTTCAGAGAGGCTGACATGTGGGACCCATGAGCCAGCAGCGTCCTCAACGTTTCAAAGGCGGCATGGGATCAAAAGAAAAAGGCAAATAGCCAGAAATTAGGGGTCAAAAATAAATCCAACAAAGGAAATGTTTATTGTTCACAGAGGTTGACATGTGGGACCCATGAGCCAGCAACATCCTCAATGTTAACCAGGCAGCAGGCGATCGAATGAAAAAGGCAAGTAGCCAGAAATTAGAGGTCAAAAAAATCAAAGAAAAATCTTTTATTGTACATGGAGGATGACATATGGGTTCCATTTTGCAGGAGCGACCTCAACGTTTTCAAGGCGGCACGGATCGAAAGAAAAAGTTAAGTAGCCAAAAAATAGGGGGTCAAAAAATCTAAGAAAATAAACATTTATCATTGAGAGAGGATGACATGTTGAACCCATGAGCCAGCCAGCGTGAACGGCTCAAAAGGAGAACGTGAGCGAGAGGCGTGATCGAAAAAACATCGCTAGAGACGTGATACGTCTCCAACGTATCGATAATTTCTTGTGTTCCATGCCACATTATTGATGTTATCTACATGTTTTATGCACACTTTATATCATATTCGTGCATTTTCTGGAACTAACCTATTAACAAGATGCCGAAGTGCCGATTCTTGTTTTCTGCTGTTTTTGGTTTCAGAAATCCTAGTAAAGAAATATTCTCGGAATTGGACGAAATAAAAGCCCGGAGGCCTATTTTCTCACGAAGCTTCCGGAAGTCCGAAGGAGAGACGAAGAGGGGCCACGGGGGCGCCAAACCCTAGGGCGGCGCGGCCCCCCCTTGGCCGCGCCGGCCCGTGGTGTGGGCCCCTGCGCCGCCTCTTGACCTGCCCTTCCGCCTACAAATAGCCTCCGTGACGAAACCCCCGGTACCGAGAGCCACGATACGGAAAACATTGCGAGACGCCGTCGCCGCCGATCCCATCTCGGGGGATCCCGGAGATCGCCTCCGGCACCCTGCCGGAGAGGGGAATCATCTCCCGGAGGACTCTACACCGCCATGGTCGCCTCCGGAGTGATGAGTGAGTAGTCTACCCCTGGACTATGGGTCCATAGCGGTAGCTAGATGGTTGTCTTCTCCCCATTGTGCTATCATTGTCGGATCTTGTGAGCTGCCTATCATGATCAAGATCATCTATATGTAATTCTATATGTTGCGTTTGTTGGGATCCGATGAATAGAGAATACTTGTTATGTTGATTATCAAAGCTATGCTTATGTGTTGTTTATGATCTTGCATGCTCTCCGTTATTAGTAGATGCTCCGGCCAAGTAGATGCTTTTAACTCCAAGAGGGAGTACTTATGCTCGATAGTGGGTTCATGCTCGCATTGACACACGGGACGAGTGACGAGAAAGTTCTAAGGTTGTGTTGTGCTTGTTGCCACTAGGGATAAAACATTGATGCTATGTCTAAGGATGTAGTTGTTGATTACATTACGCACCATACTTAATGCAATTGTCCGTTGCTTTGCAACTTAATACTTGGAGGGGTTCGGATGATAACTTCGAAGGTGGACTTTTTAGGCATAGATGCGGTTGGATGGCGGTCTATGTACTTTGTCGTAATGCCCAATTAAATCTCACTATACTCATCATGATATGTATGTGCATGGTCATGCTCTCTTTATTTGTCAATTGCCCAATCGTAATTTGTTCACCCAACATGCTGTTCGTCTTATGGGAGAGACACCTCTAGTGAACTGTGGACCCCGGTCCAATTCTCTTTACTTGAAATACAATCTACTGCAATACTTGTTTCTACTGTTTTCTCTGCAAACAATCATCTTCCACACAATACGGTTAATCCTTTGTTACGGCAAGCCGGTGAGATTGACAACCTCACTCGTTTCGTTGGGGCAAAGTAGCTTGGTTGTGTTGTGCGGGTTCCACGTTGGCGCCGGAATCTCCGGTGTTGCGCCGCACTACATCCCGCCGCCATCAACCTTCAACGTGCTTCTTGGCTCCTCCTGGTTCGATAAACCTTGGTTTCTTTCCGAGGGAAAACTTGCTGCTGTGCTCATCATACCTTCCTCTTGGGGTTGCCCAACGAACGTGTGAAATACACGCCATCAAGCATATTTTCTGGCGCCGTTGCCGGGGAGATCAAGACACGCTGCAAGGGGAGTCTCCACTTCTCAATCTCTTTACTTTGTTTTTGTCTTGCTTTATTTTATTTACTGTCTTGTTTGCTATATCAAAAACACAAAAAAATTAGTTACTTGTTTTACTTTACTTAATATCATGCATGTTTTTATTTCACTAGTTTGGCATAATGTACAAGAGTGAGCTTCTTATTCTATTTCCTGATTTAAAACATGGATTGTTTGATGCGAAAATTAAAAAACCTATGGAACCTTATTTGCATGCTGGTAGTAATATTAGTATGAACGCCTTGAACACCATTGTTGCTAATGATATAGAAAGTTCTAAGCTTGGGGAAGCTGGTTTTCATGATCTTTTTAGTCCCCCAAGCATTGAGGAGAAAATTTTCTTTGATGATACTTTGCCTCCCATATGTGATGATTATAATGATAGTGGTCTTTTGGTACAACCTACTATGGAGAGTGAATTTTATAATGATTATACTATGCCTCCTACACTTGATGAGAATAATAATGATAGCTACTTTGTTGAATTTGCTCCCACTACAACTAATAAAATTGATTATGCCTATGTGGAGAGTAATAATTTTATGCATGAGACTCATGATCAGAATGCTTTATGTGATAGTTATATTGTTGAGTTTGCTCATGTTGCTACTGAAAGTTATTATGAGAGAGGAAAATATGGTTGTAGAAATTTTCATGTTACTAAAACACCTCTCTATGTGCTGAAATTTTTGAAGCTACACTTGTTTTATCTTCCTATGCTTGTTACTTTGCTCTTCATGAACTTGTTTATTTACAAGATTCCTATGCATAGGAAGCATGTTAGACTTAAATGTGTTTTGAATTTGCCTCTTGATGCTCTCTTTTGCTTCACATACTATTTCTTGCGAGTGCATCATTAAAACTGCTGAGCCCATCTTAATGGCTAAAAAGAAAGAACTTCTTGGGAGACAACCCATGTTTTTACCTACAGTACTTTGTTTTTATTTTGTGTCTTGGAAGTTGTTTACTACTGTAGCAACCTCTCCTTATCTTAGTTTTGAGTTTTGTTGTGCCAAGTTAAGCCGTTGATAGAAAAGTAAGTACTAGATTTGGATTACTGCGCAGTTCCAGATTTCTTTGCTGTCACGAATCTGAGCCCACTGCCCTGCAGGAAGCTCAGAAAATTATGCCAATTTACGAGCATGATCCTCAGATATGTACGCAACTTTCATTCAATTTGAGCATTTTCATTTGAGCAAGTCTGGTGCCATTTTAAAATTCGTCAATACGAACTGTTCTGTTTTGACAGATTCTGCCTTTTATTTCGCATTGCCTCTTTCGCTATGTTGGATGAATTTCTTTGATCCACTAATGTCCAGTAGCATTATGCAATGTCCAGAAGTGTTAAGAATGAGTGTGTCACCTCTGAATATGTCAATTTATATTGTGCACTAACCCTCTAATGAGTTGTTTCGAGTTTGGTGTGGAGGAAGTTTTCAAGGATCAAGAGAGGAGTATGATGCAACATGATCAAGGAGAGTGAAAAGCTCTAAGCTTGGGGATGCACCCGGTGGTTCACCCCTGCATATATCAAGAAGACTCAAGCGTCTAAGCTTGGGGATGCCCAAGGCATCCCCTTCTTCATCAACAAATTATCGGGTTCCTCCCCTGAAACTACATTTTTATTCGGCCACATCTTATGTGCTTTTTCTTGGAGCGTCGTTTTGTTTTTATTTTTGTTTTGTTTGAATAAAATGGATCCTAGCATTCACTTTATGGGAGAGATACACACTCCGCTGTAGCTTATGGACAAATATGTCCTTGGTTTCTACTCATAGTATTCATGGCGAAGTTTCTCCTTCGTTAAATTGTTATATGGTTGGAATTGGAAAATGATACATGTAGTAATTGCTATAAATGTTTTGGGTAATGTGATACTTGGCAATTGTTGTGCTCATGTTTAAGCTCTTGCATCATATGCTTTGCACCCATTAATGAAGAAATACATAGAGCATGCTAAAATTTGGTTTGCATATTTGGTTTCTCTAAGGTCTAGATAATTTCTAGTTTTGAGTTTGAACAACAAGGAAGACGGTATAGAGTATTATAATGCTTTCAATATGTCTTTTATGTGAGTTTTGCTGTACTAGTTCATCCTTGTGTTTGCCTCAAATAACCTTGCTAGCCTAAACCTTGTATCGAGAGGGAATACTTCTCATGCATCCAAAATACTTGAGCCAACCACTATGCCATTTGTGTCCACCATACCTACCTACTACATGGTATTTTCCAGCCATTCCAAAGTAAATTGCTTGAGTGCTACCTTTAAAATTCCATCATTCACCTTTGCAATATATAGCTCATGGGACAAATAGCTTAAAAACTATTGTGGTATTGAATATGTAATTATGCACTTTATCTCTTATTAAGTTGCTTGTTGTGCGATAACCATGTTTGCTGGGGAACGCCATCAACTTGTTGTTGAATTTCATGTGAGTTGCTATGCATGTTCGTCTTGTCGGAAGTAAGGGCGATCTACACTGAGTTGAATGGTTTGAGCATGCATATTGTGAGAGAAGAACATTGGGCCGCTAACTAAAGCCATGTTCCATGGTGGAAGTTTCAGTTTTGGACAAACATCCTCAAATCTCTAATGAGAAAAGAATTAATTGTTGTTGAATGCTTAAAGCATTAAAAGAGGAGTCCATTATCTGTTGTCTATGTTGTCCCGGTATGGATGTCTAAGTTGAGAATAATCAAAAGCGAGAAATCCAAATGCGAGCTTTCTCCTTAGACCTTTGTACAGGCGGCATAGAGGTACCCCTTTGTGATACTTGGTTAAAGCATATGTATTGCGGTGATAATCCAGGTAGTCCAAGCTAATTAGGACAAGGTGCGAGCACTATTAGTACACTATGCATGAGGCTTGCAACTTATAAGATATAAGTTACATGATGCATATGCTTTATTACTACCGTTGACAAAATTGTTTCATGTTTTCAAAATCAAAGCTCTAGCACAAATATAGCAATCGATGCTTTTCCTCTATGAGGACCATTCTTTTTACTTTTATGTTGAGTCAGTTCACCTATTTCTCTCCACCTCAAGAAGCAAACACTTGTGTGAACTGTGTATTGATTCTTACATACTTGCTTATTGCACTTATTATGTTACTCTATGTTGACAATATCCATGAGATATACATGTTACAAGTTGAAAGCAACCGCTGAAACTTAATCTTCTTTTGTGTTGCTTCAATACCTTTACTTTGAATTATTGCTTTATGAGTTAACTCTTATGCAAGACTTATTGATGCTTGTCTTGAAGTGCTATTCATGAAAAGTCTTTGCTATATGATTCACTTGTTTACTCATGTCATCACCATTGTTTTGATCGCTGCATTCTCTACATATGCTTTACAAATAGTATGATCAAGTTTATGATGGCATGTCACTCCAGAAATTATCTTTGTTATCGTTTTACCTGCTCGGGACGAGCGGAACTAAGCTTGGGGATGCTGATACGTCTCCAACGTATCGATAATTTCTTGTGTTCCATGCCACATTATTGATGTTATCTACATGTTTTATGCACACTTTATATCATATTCGTGCATTTTCCGGAACTAACCTATTAACAAGATGCCGAAGTGCCGATTGCTTGTTTTACTGCTGTTTTTGGTTTCAGAAATCCTAGTAAAGAAATATTCTCGGAATTGGACGAAATAAAAGCCCGGAGGCCTATTTTCTCACGAAGCTTCCGGAAGTCCGAAGGAGAGACGAAGAGGGGCCACGGGGGCGCCAAACCCTAGGGCGGCGCGGCCCCCCCTTGGCCGCGCCGGCCTGTGGTGTGGGCCCCCGCGCCGCCTCTTGACCTGCCCTTCCGCCTACAAATAGCCTCCGTGACGAAACCCCCGATACCGAGAGCCACGATACGAAAAACATTGCGAGACGCCGTCGCCGCCGATCCCATCTCGGGGGATCCTGGAGATCGCCTCCGGCACCTCGCCGGAGAGGGAATCATCTCCCGGAGGACTCTACACCGCCATGGTCGCCTCCGGAGTGATGAGTGAGTAGTCTACCCCTGGACTATGGGTCCATAGCAGTAGCTAGATGGTTGTCTTCTCCCCATTGTGCTATCATTGTCGGATCTTGTGAGCTGCCTATCATGATCAAGATCATCTATATGTAATTCTATATGTTGCGTTTGTTGGGATCCGATGAATAGAGAATACTTGTTATGTTGATTATCAAAGCTATGCTTATGTGTTGTTTATGATCTTGCATGCTCTCCGTTATTAGTAGATGCTCTGGCCAAGTAGATGCTTTTAACTCCAAGAGGGAGTACTTATGCTCGATAGTGGGTTCATGCCACATTGACACCAGGACGGTGACGAGAAAGTTCTAAGGTTGTGTTGTGCTTGTTGCCACTAGGGATAAAACATTGATGCTATGTCTAAGGATGTAGTTGTTGATTACATTACGCACCATACTTAATGCAATTGTACTGTTGCTTTGCAACTTAATGCTGGAGGGGTTCGGATGATAACTCTGAAGGTGGACTTTTTAGGCATAGATGCGGTTGGATGGCGGTCTATGTACTTTGTCGTAATGCCCAATTAAATCTCACTATACTCATCATGATATGTATGTGCATGGTCATGCTCTCTTTATTTGTCAATTGCCCAAGCTGTAATTTGTTCACCCAACATGCTGTTCGTCTTATGGGAGAGACACCTCTAGTGAGCTGTGGACCCCGGTCCAATTCTCTTTACTTGAAATACAATCTACTTGCAATACTTGTTTCTACTTGTTTTCTCTGCAAACAATCATCTTCCACACAATACGGTTAATCCTTTGTTACGGCAAGCCGGTGAGATTGACAACCTCATCTGTTTCGTTGGGGCAAAGTAGCTTGGTTGTGTTGTGCGGGTTCCACGTTGGCGCCGGAATCTCCGGTGTTGCGCCGCACTACATCCCGCCGCCATCAACCTTCAACGTGCTTCTTGGCTCCTCCTGGTTCGATAAACCTTGGTTTCTTTTGAGGGAAAACTTGCTGCTGTGCTCATCATACCTTCCTCTTGGGGTTGCCCAACGAACGTGTGAAATACACGCCATCAAGACGCTACCATCTAGGCCCTACAACCCTGGGCGGTGCGGATTTGCGTTGATTTGGCCGGCGCACCCGATAATTCATCATGCACCACATCTCAGGCCACCATGCGCGGCGTTTTTCATGTTTTCGTGGTGCTAGATGGCCTCAAAACCGAGAAAAAAAAGTTTTGAGATGCACCATTGAGAGAGCAAAAATCATAGGGGATGGTGCATCAACAACCATGGCCCAACTTGAAATTCGTCGGCCATGGCAACTTTTCTTGTAGTGTGACCAACTTAAATCCACAATTTGGTGTTTGACCTGGTCAACCTTGTAACTTCTCATTTTTCATCACAATCTCTTTAGGTACATTAAGATTTTTTCATTTGATAGCATGATATAAGTCTTGGTCAACCATAGCTCAATTTATGCGGATATTATGACAGTGACTTAGAGTCATATATTGAATTGTTTTCTTGAAAACAAAACCCCAAGACCACATGGTCTTCAAGCTTTCTCTATGGGTGATTTCTTCATATAAAAATCAATGAAAATTATTAGTGTATATAGGTTGTTATTAATTACTAAAATCACTCATGGGGACTCCATGCACTTTCACCAATCTTTTCAGAGAGTGATGCTGGCAACTTGTATGACTATGCATGCCTTTCTGGTTGATCACATATCGAGAGCCGCAATAAACGTGAAATCTAAAATAAATCCACACCGCAATATACTTCTTCAATAGTCTGTAGATTGTGAGACGCTTCGCCAACTCCCAATTCCTAGCTGAAAGACAAACGACGCTCGGGTTTTCAGTAGAAAATATGCTTTGTATCGAAACATATCGGGTGTAGAGAAATTTCAATGAATGTTTGCACGGATTTGTAGAGATCTACCATTATCTAAAATGGAGTCGAACCATCATTTGGGTGCAACCCTAAGGATATATAGGAGGGGCCGACAAAAAAAATCCTAGGACTCGAGCTCAAACTTGGACTAATAAAATGTGCTGCAAACTTTAAGGCGTGTATGACCTCCTCGTTGGTCATCCTTCGTGCAACTCGTACTCCTTGGTTGTAATTGACACCTTAGACTTGCATAGCTCTTATAACGGCATGTACTAGCGTAAAATCTTTCCTTCTTAGTTATTATTGATTCCCATTTCTTCTGGAGTGTCAGCCTACCTCTCATCCCTCGTGGGTGATGGATTGATGCTCGTCGACGCAATATGATCCTTGCAAACAAAACAAAATGGGCACAACTACTGCATAATAGGCAATGGTGTCATAAACTCATCATGTCACATGTTCTATTTAAATTATAGCATCTCAAACAAGAAATAAGGTAAGAAGAGTTGAATGCAGTGTAATAAAATAGTGATAGCCTAGCCGAGTGTAGCATTTTGGAGGCCGAGCTACATGTAGCTCTTTATTTTTAAACATTCAAAATTTGTATTTTAAAGTTTCAAAACAATATTGAAACAAAATTCTGGGTGTGGCCAATAACGTATGCTACAACGGTGCAAAATCTCAATACAAACTAATTTGTATTCTATGCTACACGAAATTGAGAAAATCAGAGAAATTTATAGTCTTGATATGTGCACTATTCACTATAAAATTTGTCATAATTAGTTAATTTTGTGTAGCTTAGAATATGAAATTGTTTTTATTGAGATTTTACACCATTGTAGTATACATCATTAGCTATCTACAGAATTTTGATTCGGATTTTTTGAAACTTTGAAACACGAATTCTGAGTGTACAAATAAAGGGTTACATGTAGCTCGGCTTCCGTTTGAAGTTTTCCTAGCCTATTATCTTCAGTGCGGAGATGCTAAGGAAAAGCTGACAAGATGAATGAACAACTTCATTTCCTAGCATAAACATTAGGCATGCTTCCATTTACTTAGAGAACATACTCATCAACGCAAAGAACATATATACAGTATAAGAAGACCACAGTGCATGAGATGATGAAATACGTTAATGCAAGAATAGTGGAAAAATGGTATGACTTAGCTCTAGAGCATCAACCGTGCCATAGACACACGAACAACAAAGAGATGGAAAGGGTAAATATGGAGACCTAGAATAAAGGGAAAATTAGTTCCGTACCATCAAAAGATCCAGATTTTAGAAAAATACCACTGAAAGTTTTGTGTTTGGAAACATACCATCCAAAGTTTGCTCCGTTGTAGGCTGGTACCATCACCGTAAACTCAACGTCAACTACTCCATAGAATAAAAAAGCGAATTTTGACCTGAAGAAAACACCCGAACGCACCCAGCTCAAAGAAACAACTCTGACAGACACGCACACAGCCTAGCCGGAACGGAGAAACACCACGCGACGCGCCACCCTGGGCCCTGGCGGCGTGCCTTCCAGGCTTCCAGCGACGCGCCTCCTAGCGGCGTCGCTCCTCCTCCGAATAATCCTCCACAGGGTTGCGTAGGGGCCAGAAAAACATGTTGACGATTAGAAGCAGAGCGCCGCCATGGATCAGAAGCAGATCAATGCCGCCTTGGAGCACACCGAGAGCTCCGTTCAGACGTCCATTGTCAAAGACACGAAGCGGCATGTGTTTTTGGGTGCCGCGAGGCGCGCCGGCTCTCGTGCATGCTTTCTTCCCGCCAGGAAATTTTTTCGTGAGATCGGAGCAGAGCTCATGCTTATTTTTCTTACGAAACTACACCGCGGACTTCCTACAGGATACAATCCTATATATCAAACCATCGGAAAGGAAAATTTCCATACTGTTATTCCGTCATTCCGACCCTATGAAAATCTTGAGGGAATCCTATGAATCAAAGGAGGCGTAGGACAAGGAGGGAACTCATGTTTGAAACGCATAAAGTTCTCAATGTGAAGAAAAGAAAAACTTCGGCGAAAGCTCCACATAACTCTTTGGAACAAGACCAAAAAAAAATCGTTCCAAAAAAAAATCGTTCCAAACGGAGCCTAAGCAATGAAGTTTTCTGAGTTTCCACTGCATGTACCTTTTTTCGAGCATAACCATTCTCTTCGAGAATACAAACAGCAAGCTTCTATGACGCACAAATACGCATAATAGCACTTGTTTTCGAGAGTAAAGCTGGGCATCACAACAGAAGATTACCACCCGGTGCATCGATCATATAATCAACTACAGACTGGTTCAAATATCATCAAATTAGATAGCCGGTACAGGCTTCAGTAATAATAATAATACCCTTAAACTTCAACAACCGTCTTCTGAATGTTCAAGGGGAATAGTGATGCCTCCCTTTCCTTAAATATCTCTAATGCGCTGTGTAAATGTTTCACAGCATATGGTAGGTTCATGCTAACAGTTTAGCAAACACGTTAGAAGACAGGAATAATCGTGACCAAAGAGTTTTGCATCGTCTACGTTTTCCAGTTAGAGATGAAGTCCTAACTGGCTTCGGTCTCAAACTTGAGGCAGATCCCCATGCTGAACAGCTCCTGGTAGAGCAGCTTCGCGCCGTAAGGGACCTTGATCTGCAGTATGTTCTCCGCCGACTTGCAGAACCCGCAGTAGGGACCACGGACCGTCTTGCCCCCTTCGACAGGCCTCATGATCACGTTGGCCACCCGCTCGCAACCCTGGCAGATGTGCAGCTGTGAGAGGTCACTGAGTGTGAACAGCCGTTCATGGAGGTTGGCCGTGGCACCATGGGCGAGGAGGCAGTCGCGCTCCATCTCCCCGAACTTGACACCGCCGAACCGTTTCTTGTCCACCACCGGCTGCCTCGTGAGCGGGTGAACAGGCCCGGTGTTACGGAACTTCACCTTGTCCTCAGACATGTGGGTCAGCCTCTGGTAGAAGGTTGGGCCAATGAAGACCAAGGACTGCATCCTTTCGCCATTGTGACCATTCAGAACACTCTCTCCTCCCCACCTTGAAAACCCAGCCCTGCAATGCAGTGCAATGAAACAAGCATATAGTGTCAAACAGAAGTGCACGAGAAACAGTCTCAAAATACCTAGCATGTGGCTTAGTTATGCTGTAAGTTTGTATCTTATCCTACTTGGCAGATCGCCTTGTGCATGCGTATGTTTGCGTCATGGTTACAACAGAAAATTGAAGAATTCCTCATCACACACTTACTTGTGCAATTGCTCCGTGATCACGTCGACAGATGGAGTGGTAAATGGTGTTGCGTATTTGGTCATCCCACCAAGGGCAATTCCCTTGCCCAACGCAGCCTCAAGCAGCTGACCAGGAGTCTGACGAGTTGGAAATCCGTGTGGATTTATCACAATATCTGGAACTATTCCTTGGCAAGTAAACGGGAAGTTCTCCTGAGAATCCAAGAGACCAACAACTCCTTTCTGGCCATGCATACTGGCGAACTTGTCTCCAACGCAAGGTGAGCGAGCCTGCACCAAGTATCAGATTTATAAATGACTAGATTTAACAAATGTAATAAGTGGGAGATTTTATGCAGGGTTTTAAGAACATGGAAATAATACTATACTACTCTGTATTACTGTTCGTTTGCAGGTACTAGAACAGACCAGAAATAAGAAAACAAAAAAAAACAAGGATTGATGATAAAAATATGGAAACTGCTGGGCGTCCCCCGGGGGATCTGATTCCCCAGCCCCCGGGTCCCCAGCCGTCGGATCAACCATTTTGACGGTTAGATTTGCATGTAGCAAAAAAATATCTCCGGCAGCAAAAAATCACCCCCGGCAGCAAATGACTGAAGCAAAAAACGGTTCGTTCAGAAAAGAAAAAAAAAGGCTGGGCTCGCCGGAGACCTCGCCGGAGACCTCGTCGGAGACCACGTAGCAAACATATTACGCAGATGTAGCAAAACCGCAAATAAATTGTAGCAAATTTTTTTATTCATATGTTGCAAATTCTCTAAGACATCAACGGAGACATCGCATGCAGCAACGCCGTCCGAGGTTGCAGCAACTCCGTCGGTCCAGGACAGCAACAGCACAAGCTGCTAGTAGCAACGCCCTATGCCTATGGTAGCAAAACCAAACTTATCGGATACCCGCCGGAGATTTTGTAGCAACAATTTCGTAATAAGGTAGCAAAACAGCAGAACAACTTTAGCAAAAGATTTATATTATTGTAGCATCGTCGCCAGACAAAATGTACTCCGTGATTTGGCGGGATGCACGCGGTGAAGAAGGAGGGGATGCTGGCTTGGAAGTCAACGACGCGGGGCCGGATCATGGAGCAGCGGTCGCAGCCGGAGACGGACCTCGCCGCGCGGAGGTGGTAGCCTATGGGGTCGCGGCGGCGGCGGCGCGTGGCTGGGGCGCGGCAGCCCCGAGCTCGTGCGGGAGGCCGCATGGCCGACAACGCCCCCGAGCGTGGCTGGGCGCGGTGGCGGAGTGGCTTGGGCGCGGCGGCGGAGTGGCTTGGGCGCGGCGGCGCGTGGCTGGGACGCAGCAATCTGAGCTCGTGCGGAAGGCCCCATGGCCGGCGTCCTCTGCTCCCCATCCCGATCCATTGACGACAGAAAAAAGGGGAAAGAAAAGTGGAGATGGCTGTGCGGTTGGTGGGCGGCCACGCGGGAAGGAGGATGTCCACACGATGCAGAGCATCCAACGGCTCCCGACCCGGAGGTTGTGTGGCTCGCAGCCTCCGGGGGAACACAATCATTTTCCTAAAAATATGGCAGCTGAAACATGGAAATAATACTATACTACTCTGTATTACTGTTCGTTCGCAGGTACTAGAACAGACCAGAAATAAGACAACAAAAAAAACAAGGATTGATGATAAAAATATGGCAGCTGAAGTGACCTCAGAGGCTCAGAACTCTAATCTAACTAAACACTGCAGACAATATATAATCTCCTAATTATAAAACCAAGATCATGCATAAGATGAGAAAATTTAGAATATAATAACCCATTCACACAGTTAGAATGGACGTTTAATCTATATACCATGGGCCAATGCCAATATATGTCATGTATTTTGAATGAATTACCAATCACATCATGTAAAATATATACTTGTGACGTAAACCACCGCAAAACTATTGACATAAATATTTGATCCATGGATTCGAAAGTTCAACCATGTGAGTACCAAGAATTCAGCAGACACAAATCAAATTATATTTGTGCGCATGGCTATATATCATGTTGAAGTCACATTGTAATGTCCGTATATATCATTACAATGGATGGAAAGGCACCACAGAGAACAAGAGAAACTGACTAAAGATGGGAACAAGTGAAAGGACAACATACGGTGCATGGCTAGCTATGCTTTAGCTAGACTACGAGATCCCTAATACGATTACCGCTAGGCCATAACTAGGAGGCACAAATGTCACTTTTCCAAAAAAAAAAAACGCATAATTGATACTGAAATTACATTGTAGCAGTACGACCTACAGAGGAATTTAAGTTTAAACTTCTGGATATGAAGACAACTAACCAGATAAAATATAATGACATGCAGAACTGTCTTGCAGTACTAGTGCCACCCCATGTAAAATATGGATCATGAAATAAAATGCAGAATATTTTTGTAAAAGATTATATTATTTACCTGTCTTAGAGTAACAACTGCAGAGTTCTTCCCATCATCATTAGCTGAAAGAACAACCTTCTCCACCATCCCTTTTTCAGTATGCATAAGCTTCATACTATGATCTTCACCAGATTCCGAGACTTTCCCAATGACAATGTCGCCACTCTGAAGACTTGCTCCAACATATGGTAAGCCATCAATATCCAGACTGTCAACACGTCCTTTCTTGCTTTGGGTTTTTCCAAATTCAACTTTTTCCCTGTGTTTGAGTCGTCTGGTCACCTCTTTGTTTTCTATCTGTGCTTTGTAGCTCTTGAAATGAAATGTCCGGAACATGCCACGCTCTAAAGAAGCCCTATTCAATACCAGGGAGTCTTCTTGGTTAAATCCCTGATGAATACTGACTGAAACTATTGCATTTTGGCCATTGAAAAACTCTGGTCTATTATGGTTTTTCTCACCAAGACAGTCAGACACTACAGTTTTAAACAGGGGTCTCTGTGGATAGTACAATTGATGAAAAAGGGTATCAGCCCTATACTGAGAATTTGTAGAGGAGTAGCCAATAGCCTGTTGTGATAGTTTTTCAGCTTGCATCAAAACCCTCCGAGCAGCATTGTGGTTGGCAAAGGGAATGATACCACAACTCAACCCTAGCACGAAGGAAGGGTCAAGTTCACAATGAGTGTAGTACAAAAGACCCTCTTTTTTGTCCCCAGACAAGAGATCCCTAACTCCACAGGCACATCGGATATCCTCCTCCTCTTCAACACCAATCAGCTCAATTATATTTTGGTCCATCAGTTCCCCAAATGAGTATGATCCACCTTTCGGTTTAGTGATATTTTTAAGATTCTCAACTATAAGAAGTGGTCTTAGAAGTCTCCCTGCATCAGAAAAGACACGAACTTCTTTGTGTTGCTTGTCCCTTTTGATTTCCACCTGAACAAAGTTAGACATGGAAACAAGAACCATGTTAGTAATGTCTTGTGGCACAAATGTGCTTTTACAGTTTTACATATTACAGAAAATAAGAAATGGTACATGTGAAAACCATGTTCTCATGCTTGCGGCAAAATATGGCCCAGCATCGACATATCTCAAATACAATGTCTCAACTAGTATTACCTAAATTTGGTAATTGGTGATAAACTAAAAATCATGCAAATAATGAAAAATGGAAAAAAAAAACCGCGAGAAGTATTTCATTGGCATCAAAGATCAAATGGACCAGGTACAAAAACTAACAAGCACGAGAATGTAAAATAACTAACAAGCATGCTCAGAGGTGAAAATTGGACTGTTAGGAAGAATCAGGAAATAGACAAACTGCTAACCTGTGGATCGATTTGCTTGCTACGTCTCATATTCCTTAGATGTGTAACAAACTCGCCTGGGTATGCACTCATACCAACCAAATTTCCATTCAAGAAAATCTTGTCTTTACCACCAAGCTCTTGTAAAAGAACTTCATCCAGTTTCTTCATTCCACAAGAGACAAATAAGTCAAGCAAAGACTCCCTCATCACAGAGCTAACCACAGCACTAACAGCCAGATTCTTCACAAAACCACATTTTTCACCATCCGGAGTGGACATGAAACACAGCTTTCCCCAATAGGAGGGATTCCTACAAAAATATTTCCCATGTCAGTTCACAATGGGACGAGAACTTATCTAGTGATACCACACCTTATTTGATACCATGATACCACTCTTCAAAATTTAAATTTTAAATGTCAAAAAATTCAAAACCAAAATTTTGGGTGTTCACAAGATGCGTGTCGACATACGCTGTAAACCAAATTCAAAATACCCTAAGAGTTATGTTAAAAAAAACCCTAAGAGAAACAAAAATGAGAAATCAAACATGAATAGTGTCACATAAAGACAAAAACACAAAATGCCACTATTCACATAGCATTTGTATTTTTTATTTCTCTTGGTGTATTTTAAATTTAACTGTGAAAAATCTAGAGAATGTAAACACACATCATGTCAACAGCCACAATTTTTTTCGAAATTTTTTTACACTTACAATTTAAATTTTGTGAAGTGGTATCATGGTATCATGTGAGGTGTGGTATCACTAGATATTTTCCCACAATGGGACATCTTACAGGGCATATAATATGATGCATCGCTATGTGTAAGAAAGAACAACTTACGGATATCTAGCATCTCCAGCTCCTCCCCAGTATGAAGATAATTGTCTAGTCTTCCTCAAGTCAGACATCATTTGAAGCGGATTTGCTCTCCTAAGGGTTGCAACAATCCCTGAGCACCTTGCATATAAATATGGATGGCGCCAAGAACCAGTGGAGAAGGCACGGTTCAGACCATTGGTAACAATCGTGGCATCAATATAATGATCGAGAACTTGTAAGTCACCTTCACCACACAAATGTCTCTGCATTATCTTAACCATGCGTCTCTCTGCATGCCTAAGATGTACCCAAAGTTCTCTACGAAGCAGCTGACATGCTAGATCTAGCCTCTTGTTACGGAAATCATCCTTGTTATCACATTTGCGTTGACCAGAGTAGGCCATTAGCAGACATTTCATCATGTAACCCAAGAAAAGTGCCTTGCACCTATTGTCGCCCACACCAGGAAACAGATACTTGGCAACATACCCATCAAATGAATCTTCTGGCGGAAACTTTGTTTTTCTGATGAACTTGTCAACAAGTTGGCGGGCTCTATCTCCTCCGCGGAAGCCCTTGCATTGTTCACGGGATTCTTTAATGGTTGCTGATATTATGTTGACCAAAGAAGAATCACAATCTTGTATGTCAATCATCTCAAAAGCCTCCTTGTCTGATGATACACCTAGTGCAAAAAACATTATCCATATTGGTATAGTCGCACCCAAGAAGGACAGGTTGATCACTTTGCGGAAATCGTCACCCTCTTTAGAATCAACAAGCTTAACATAGATCCTTTCTCGTTTGAGTTGAGACAAGTAACAAGCATCCCAACCCCGTTGGTTACTCACCCAAATCCTGGATAAGCATTTCTGTTCTTCGGCAATAAATGCCTACAGAGTTGAAAGCAATAAACTTTTGAGGTTAAAAAACGCTAATTTGGCACAAAGATAACATTTGTACATGACGTAAAAGAGAAAATCCTTAAAGCCATTCCAGAAAAGGGTTAATCTTAAGAAAGTTGGAAATTGGGAAATTCAGCAACCGAAATATTCTCAAGATAATTAAACTGTAATTCAGTTGTGTGTTATTTGAACAAGTCTGTATTAAATTATTCCAGACAATATCTAAGAAGCGCAATTAATTCTATACTCCTATAAACAAACCAGTTGGTGGTGATGGGTTTGATTCTACCAACCGTTGGGTTTGCTACCAACAACTGAGATGGAGATCGGATTGCTCACTATCCAGTTAATTATGTATTGTAAAAACATCCGGACATATACAGAGTTTGCCTAAACAGGCACCTCAGATTAATGAAGTAATTAGTCTTGTAAACATGTAGCATGATTGTTTTAGCCATATCAATGCACGGGATATAAAGTCCAATTTAACTGTGGTCGCAATCTTAAAAGATTTTTCTGAATTCATATGCATATGGCAGTAGCAGCCTAGCAGGATGTCTCTCATGCATCATGATTGATGTATAGAGTAGAATTCAGAGTTTCTACTAAATATATGGCATGACATATCTAAATCAAGATGCTTCCATTCAACTTTAGGAAAAGCAGGGACTTGCAGCTCCTTTAAAAGCTATATAATGTGCAATACAATGTGAAGATACAATGATTTTCGCATAAAATTAGATCAGAACATAATGAACATGATAGATCATGCAAGGCGATACCTTTTCCGTTCCCTTGATTAGAAAATATCCACCAGAATCATACTGGCACTCAGTTTCCTTAAGTTCATGCAGCCAGCACAATTTTGACTTCACCATGACAGGCAACCTGCCAATGGTGACCCATTTAGTTTCTGGAGGTAATATAACTTTCTTCTGGATATACGGATCCTTTCCGGTTTTCGATTTTTCGCTTGGCCCGAGTGAATAAACCTGATACAGTCAAAACAATAGTTTAATCAGATGGCACAATATATAATAAGATCTCAATGACATAAAATACAATATG
Source organism: Lolium rigidum (assembly GCF_022539505.1). Lineage (NCBI taxonomy): Eukaryota > Viridiplantae > Streptophyta > Magnoliopsida > Poales > Poaceae > Lolium > Lolium rigidum. The sequence continues at coordinate 201,230,975 of NC_061508.1, forward strand.
ATATCTGGACTATGGAGATTAGCTTTAACTCTGTCCACTTTTATTAAGAGATGAAAAATAGTTATTATTTTACGAAGACCGTACATGTCAAGATCCAGCTTAGAATTTTGAGAAACAGTATAATCAGTGCATGTAATGCAAACTTACAAGAGCTTTGCAGACACAGTAAGAGGAACCATAAAAGAGACATGGGTAAAGTGTCCCATGACATCCATAGCAACAAGTAAACATAAGTTTCACAGCAAGCTTAAACCCATTAAGTTTTGTAATACTTATAAAGTTTAAAATACAATCGTAGACAGTTGAGATGGATTTTAAATTTTTCTAAGAAGCCATGCATCAATCTATCATTCCTTTCTTGTAATATAGCGCAGTTACATCTACCAAATACAGTTCAGTTCTCCCACGAGCAAGGATTAAGGAGCATCCTTACCTGAACAGTCATTTCTACATTGATTTTAGAAGAATATGTCATGTTCTGGAGGCGAGCATGTACAGGCTTCAGTTTGAGTGCCTGCTCATCGAGATCACTATTATCAGCCCAAAACTCTGGCTTCCCAAGCTTCACTCTGCCAAACTTGATGGTTGCATGTCTCCAGGCACCCATCTTCTTTGAAGGATCATAATCAGGCTCAACAGTAGTTTCCCCTAGAGAATCAAAGAGCTCTTGGAGTCCATGGGAGACAAAATCATTATAGGAATTTATCTGATGACTGATTAGTCCTCTTTCACTGAAGAATGATCTTGCTGCTTCTTTACAAAACTTCTCCAGGCTTTCAACACTCATGTCAATTGGTACTTGCGCGCGTGGGACCGTAGAAGACTTGATTTCCCCTTCATCTTCCACAGGTGGTATTACTTTCAAATCCACATCCATAGGGCACTGCCCTGAATCGGCATCAGAATCAGGAGATGGCTGTTGCCCACCTTTTGCATCCTCTTTTACATGAAATTTCACTTCTACATCGGAACCCAAAACCATGAAGTCTGTGACATCAAGCTCAGTATCTGGTCCATTTGGTAACGGCTGGTCGTCCGTTTGCGGCTCCTCCATTGGTAAACCACCGGGCAGCTGCCCCTGTCAACATAAACATTGGTTTAGTTTTCACAACAGAGAGACAAAAGAAACACATATCAATACTAAAGCCCCTTACTACAATATACAAGAGAAGAGAAAACCCATCAACAAATTCATGTTAAATACATACAAATGGTCCAACCAGAGCATGACTTAAAAAAATGCATAGCTCCACAAGACATTGGGGAAGAGAAAACCCATCAACAAATTCATGTTAAATACATACAAATTGTCCAACCAGAGCATGACTTAAAAAAATGCATAGCTCCACAAGACATTGGGCACAATAAGAATCACTGAAAGAAGTCCTTAGACCATAACACCATCATCAAAAACGCTACAAGTGCAACACATCAGAAACAGCTGTTTCACCGAAACTGGGCATTTGATCACCACAAGCAAAATACATCAGCCCTTTTGTACCACTGCATATGCCCCCTGACAACCAAAATGTTATTTTAGTTTTCACAACAGAGAGAAGAAAAGAACATATAGCAGTAAAGCCAAAAAAAAAAGGCCCTTTCAGGCAATACACAAGAGAATAGGAAACCTATCATCAGATTCCTGGTAAATACATACACCATTCTCCAATCAGAGAAATGAGCCAGTACAAAAGGTGCATACATAGCTCCACAAGACATTGGGCACAACAAGAAACACTGAACATTCCTTACACCATCATAGAAAATACTGCAGGTGCAACACACATCAGAAACAGCCGTTTCACCCAAACTAGGCACTTGATCAGCACAGCAAAATCTACCAAAATGACAAGCACAAAAACTTTTTTCTGCCACTGCATCTGCCACCCTGTCAACAAAAATACTTTTTGGTCTTCAGAACAGAGAGAGAGGAAAAGAAACATATATCAGTAAACCCCTTTCCACAATAAACAGTAGAAGAGGAAACCTATCAACAGATTCATGGAAAATACGTACACAATTTCCCAATCAGAGTAGCGAGCCAACAGAAAAGACGCATTGTACATTGCATCACAAGACACTGGGCGTAACAAGAATCGCTGCAAAATCAGAAGCAGCCGTTTCACATACACAGGGCACTTGACAAGAAGAGCAATCCCAAAGAAACCTTTTTTTACCGATGGATCTGCCCCTTCCCCAGTCGAGGTGCGCCACATGTCGCAGAGTAGTAGCGCCAGATGGAGAAATTCAACAGCTTGACGCAAAGCAGGACAAGGATCCCCTACACACCCCGCAAAAAAAAAAAATCCCCTCCACAGAAACAACCCCAGCGCCGTAATCCACGATTAAAGGCGCAAAATCCAGAAATCAGAAACAGGATTGACCGTACTCGGCACTACCAGGCTCGCCCAGAGGCACAAACCACCACCGGCCACCTGTGTGGGCGCCTCCGCGCCGCGAGGCCACGGGGTCCAAAAACCCTCGCTGCTCGTGCGAAGAAAAAGGTGGTCTCTTTTTTTTAAAGGAGACCAAGAAAACGAAGGATCTCACGCGAAACTACGGGGCGGCCAAGAACAGAGCAGAGCAGAGCAGAGGACATTGCACCGGAGGCACGCGCGCGCGGCGGAATTAAGGAGAAACTCGAGACAGAAGAGCGGAAATGGGGGGGTTGGCGCGTCGGCCGAGGAGCGGTGGGCATACCTGCGCGCGCGCCGGCGATCACCAACGTCTCCGCCGCCGCCGCCGCCGCCGCCGCCGCTGGCGAGGGGAAACCCTACGGATTCTGGAGGCGAGGCGTCCGAGGGAAGGGAGGAGGGGGAGGCAAAGGACAAGGACAAGGAGGCGCTTCCTCTGCTCTGCTTTATGGAGGGAGGATCCTGCTGCGTGCAAGGACGATCGGCGCAGTGGGAGTGGAACTGTGACAGGGCTTGGTACACTGGGGTTTTTGCTCGTCCGTGCTTCCCTTCTGTCGCTTTGACTGCCGGAGACCGGTCCGACCTGTCATGTTCAGGACTGGAGGAGCCAGCGAGGGTCCAGGGCCCTACGATCCCCATCCGACGGACGGGTGCACACAAGGTTTTAAGGCTTTAAGAGAGAAAAAAAATGACTTTCTACACCCAATGGGGCATGGTCAAAGGGATCAAAGAAAGTCAACCCAAGTCTAAGCATCAAGCCTTAACAAGTTAAAGAATGGACTAGCCGAAACAAACAATACTCATTGTATGTACGTAGTGTGCAAACATATTAGTCTACAATTGAACTATGCACTATACCAGTATACCCCTCCCTGATTCACCATGGACTAGTAGACCAAATTTTACCATGGTACCCCTCCTACCTACCACCATGAAGGGCATTCATGGTCTTTTAGGAAATGACCATAACTACCCTTCCACTTGGTAGGTGGGAGGGCATCCTTAGTCTTTGAGAAATGACAATAGCTACCAGTACACTTGGTAGGTGAGAATCATCTCTAGCCTACAAATAGACTCCAATGAGAACATGTATTATTCGCTCTCATTTGAATAAACTCAATGGGGGAAGGCTAAAGCTCCAAATTTACGACAGGAAACTCTAATGTTGGTCCGGTGGAGTTCATGACAACTAGGCCAACATCGGTGAGAGAAACGCTAGAGTTGTGCTTTGGGTAGTTCATGATGACCAAGTTCCGCTCAAATAGCCTCCACTCATAACACTCTCCTAGCATAGGATTAAGTCATGTTTCCACGAGGCGATCAAACTTATTCAACAAATAGTGCTGTGTCAATTATTGTTAGTGCA